>NC_090792.1:7157490-7457490 GCF_040054535.1 Antennarius striatus
AAATTTTCATTCAATTTTGCATCCAAGGACAGACATGCGTATAAACACACACACACACACACTTTACTTAGCATAGAATATCATGCAACAGCACAGCAACTGCTAAAAAGCTGACTCATTTCCATAAAACAGCAAGCCACACAGCACAAAACTGTTACATGTTAAAATTGATTGTAAAAACATGACCAGCTCTCCTCAAGGCCTTTAAAAAAAACTCAGTCATGTCTTCTAGGAGAGACTTTTGCCCCATTTCATATTCTTTTCAAGGAGAGACTGATATTCCTTTATTCCACCCCATGTTCTATACGAACATGTGACGGAGCACATGTTCCACCTCTGATAGCAGCAGAGGTGGCAACTGTCACATGTGCATTATTGTAAAATGGGAAGTTGCGATGGGGTTATGATCTTTACCTGTACCCGAGGTAAACACAAATGTACACAGGCTCTTGGCCATCCTGACTTCTCTCCACCATGTTTCCTGGATCTGCTGTCACTGCTGGCAACAACGTGGAGGTCTGGGAGAAGCAGAAGGCTTTGCAACCAGTAGCATCAGCCTGGCACACTCGTAGCCAAGAGACGCACGCATACACGAGTAGAAATAAAGCCCCGTCTGTTTCCCTTGGCTCATCTATATTCTGTTCATTACCATACCATCAGGTCATCACTGCATGTGCTCCTGTCTTTTTTTCTCTTGTCAATGAAAATTGAGGTGTATATGCTCTGTTACATGAACACAATCATGATTACTGACTGTTTCATGTTCCGAGTACTGGTGTTTACTATTAACAGGCACTTTAAGTAAGTACTCAGAGCTACTGGTAATGTCAGTCTGTAGAGATCCTCCCTGAACACATACAAACTCAACATGTTTGCTTTCCTGGATAGAAACACGGATACAAACTAGCACTTCCAGTACTGACTCAGCAACCCCAGTGACAGGTTATAGTTTCATCACCCTTCCTTTCCCTTACACTTCACGTTAAGCATATTTGTATAAAAACAAAAATACAAACAAGTCCCATCTTAATTTACAAGGTGCACTTTTTGGCGTTCAGCTTTTTTTCAAAAGTAATTAACTGCCATTCAACTGACATAGGCTTAAACTTTCACTAATATTTAACACCATGTCTTCACAGTTCTGATGAACACCAGACAACAACCTCAGAGACGTCTAAATGGAATGGACTGGAAGCTGCACTCTCTACAGCACATAAAACTGCCTAGAAAACAGCATCTAAACTGCTGCACTGTGACAAGTTTTTCCCTCTCTCAAAACAGAACACGCAGTGTGCATCCCAAAAAGACGACAGGTTTCATGTCCAATGACAATCAAAGACGAACACAATGGAAAATGTTACCATGATAATGTGACTACCGTTGCTACACACACTGCTGACAGACCAGATCAATTGCTCCCTAATAGTTGGCTCTACAGAATGGGTAAATAGTGTTTGACTCATCAGTCTACACGGGGTGGCATCCCGTGTGAGAGAAATGTAATTAGACAGCACCAATATGGAGCGGAGCCCTGACGCTGGTGTGTGTGTGTGTGTGTGTGTGTGTGTGTGTGTGTGTGTGTGGAGAGCACAGTTTGTTATCAGCTGTTCCCAGGGGTCAACCCTAAGAGTGTGTCTATGGCAACCTGCATGCCTACCATTCTCTCCCACCACTGAGTTTAACACCACACAGTCAGAGCGATGATGTCAGTGACGGATGTGGACATCAGACGCTGGCATATAACCTGGACCCATTCAAGGACGACAGAGAAACACAGACTGAAAATAAATCTCTGGAAGTCTTCTCACAGTCCAGTGAGGCAGGGCCTGGTGGCTGAGAGCTGGCCACAAGCAGAAACCTTCCAGGGCTGTGGGTGATGTAACCTCTCCAGTAGGAGAGGCAGTAAAAAGAAAATGCTGGCCACTTCATTCTCCATTCACTCTGCCTTTTCACTCAGACTCATCTCTGACTCACCATGAAAGGTTCCATTTAAAATGGTGTCAACAAGAACAACACAGTTGCAGGAGATGTTTGCATCCAAACAGTTCATCTTTTAGAGACCTGAGCCAATGGTCTCCACACTTTTAAGCACATTTAAAACACCTTCGATTTTGAAAGCCGAGTCTCGTGAATAGCAGAGATATTCCACAAACTTTATGTTGTAAAGTGCGTCATGAGACTGACTAACTGCACCTCTTAAATATTGGCATTTCATAAGTATACAGCCAAATAATATCTAAGAGTTAAGTGTACTATACCATCCAATTGTCTAAAAATGTTTTTTGAAATTGACACAAAAAAGCCCCATAAATATTTAAATTGGGGCTCCATATAATCCCATTGATTTCAGACAGCCTCTAGTGCGACATCACCACACTTTTAGAACATCTGAGGAGGCCTCTGTTGACAGGACATCCTCTAAAGCCAGGATACAAACTTCCAAGAGCAGGTACTTCTGAATTCCTCTAAAACTTATGAAAGATTAGAATCAATTTAACAATACCAAGAAAATTGAACTGTCATGTTAAACTTTTTGAAATATTTTTCATTAAACTGAAAAGTAAAATACCACTACATACTGACCAAATGACCCAGCCCCACTCCCTCCCAGCCCCCCCTCCTTTCCCTCGCTCTGCCATATTCCCGCCCTGCGCAGCAGCAGCAGCCTGAAGAAAGGAAGCACAGCTACAAGGAACACAGCTGTTCTCAAATATAAAAAAAAAAGATAAAACTTCATTAGCTGAAGACCCTCCTCCAGGCTAAAATTGTGTGTGTGTATATATATATATATATATATATGAACGCTGACTCAGCCTTTCCGGAATAAAAATATTCATTTATACAATAATAAAATGGAATTTTAAAAAAACAAAACAATGACAAGTCTTTAACACACAGCCACCATCCTTCCCTAATATTATCCTTCAGTAAACTTGAGGATCTGTCGCAACAACCACCGAACTCCTCCAGAGATCACAGCCTGAATACCGGTCTTTAGCAACGGCTGCGCAGAAATGATGTGGCTCTACTGTTATAATCGCAACAATGCGGGGTATACAGTTGATCTCACAGCAAAATCATGTAAATGCTGCATGATGGAGTGTTCAGTGTTGAATGGGCATCCGCAGCTTTTGTTCCCGTAGCTCCCAGTCTTCCAGCATGGCAGCTTCTCTTCCCCTCCGATGGGGGATGAGGGGCCGCCCTGGGCTGCACATGGCCACGGAGGGGAGGATGGGTTCGCGTCTCCCCAGCCCAAAAAATAAAAACGTAATGCCCCACGAAATCTTTAAGTCTCCTTCAAATGTTGGGGAGTGGAATACCAACGATGAAAGTTAGCTCAACTGGTCAAACCCAACGCGCACACACGTAACGGAAAGATTTGAAAATAAGGCTTTGATGACCAGAACGCAGTGTTAAATTATCCAAACGCCAGACAGCCAAGATGAAAAACTCAACTCTCAAACGACTCACCTTGACAAACAGCTCGATAACGGGTTCGTCGTCCGGCTTTATTCCGTTCTGCGGTACCGACAGTGACATTGTGAAGGCTGCTACTTAAAAGTTTTTGCTAGCAAATTGGCTTCTCCTCTGCTACCACACCCGACTAGCTCGGACCTCTGCTCCTCCACTCTTCTTCTCCGCGCTGGAGCCTAGTTGGCGCTTTTTCTCTCCAAAGAAGACCCAATGCTCGGAGCACAGAAGTCTGTGACACACAGCGGACAAGGAGGCAGCAGCGCCCACAAGAAACACCTGCTTCAAAGGGCCTACGTCAACGGAAAGTTAGCAAACCTGAGGTCACTAAAACATCCCTGGACATGGGGCTCTTTATACGGGCTGGAGGATGAGGTCTGCTGGGAAGAAGCAACGGGAGTAATTAAACATGTGACGTCATCAGAGGAACAAAATGTGGGCGGGATTCAGAAGCCGTTCACTACAATCTGAATCATACTATGTGAAGACATGACCCGCCCCACTCTACCGTTGATTGGTCAGGACATGTCCCCTTGGCTTTGTTAGGTGGAGAAATAAGAGATGCTGATTGGTTTAAATTCAGGCAAGAATTTCATAGTAGGCCAATCAGAGACAGAGTAGTCTGGTCATGGCAACGCCCCAGTAGATATGGAATCAATGGTTGTGTAGGTTTCACATTCTGGTTATTTTCAGTCCGAATAGTAATTAGACGAACTTTACGTATTCTAAAGCAACAAAATGATTTTCCATCATTAATAAATTTATATTGTATAGTCTCCACCCTCCTCTTTTATTTGGTTTATTTTTTTGTCCCTTTGTGTTTGATTTGTATTATACACATTGCAACCAATTCTAAATTTAAGAAATTACTCAGACGTGGAACGTGTACAGCATGTTAGCTAGAAACAGCTAGTCAGTGCTACAGAGACAGCTCTAATGTAACCTAATAGGAACATACATTTTAAACCAGTTGATAAATAGGGTGCAACAAGTGTTGTAATAGGGTATGTATGACGGACTCTCATAGATGATTTCAGTTATGCAACGACTATCTCCTGTATACTCGTCTAGGCGATACAGATCACAGGACAACCAGATGTGACACTTAACAAGGAAAGTATACATCCTATAAAAAGGTTTTAATTCTGAAAGGATGACAGTTGACAAGAATCAGGGGTACTAAATACAAATCAAAGGTGTCCAATAGGGATTAGCTTGAGGCAAGTGTGACAATGCAACATTGCAAATCAATCAATTTGTAAAAACAAAAGCATTGAACTGCATCACATAAGATTGTTTAGTCTTGACAAAAATGTCAGAAAACAGAAGGTTAAGCAATGTCAGACACCTCTATTCAGTTATAATACGGTACAAGGCATTCTGTTACAGCCTTACCGTTTCCACTGATGGACAGTTGCATTATTACATTAATTTGTATTGGGTTTTGTCTTTTTTTTTTAACTCTACACCTCAATGTCAGTGGTTCATTTCATGCACATCAGAAACAATCACTGCGCATGCATTAACTTCAACAGAATCTATTATAGGCTCTGGAAAATATTTTATACCTGCCAAACTCAATCCTCTGAACTTGTTCCCCCGATTAACACTTTAAAATTATGAACAACACAAGGTTACAGTTTAGATACACTAATTGACTTTCTTCAGGAAACATCCTCCAGAATGTACCAAAACTAGTTAAATGAAAACAAAAAGACTCAAGATTCCACAATTTGTACATTCTAAAGCTGAACCAGGTTGATGACAAATATCAAGAGTGAGTGGAAGTTTGAAGAGAGACATTTTCAGGACATCTGTGATGGAGACAGCTGGGCTTTCCTCATGGAGCGTAGAGCCTTCTCTCTTAGGTGCTTCTCCAGGTCATCCAAGCTATCATCTACTTCACTTTCAGATTCCTGTAACAAAATAAGCAGAAAATTTACTATTATCAACAACTGGACACAATACAGAACGTTTGTGCAGAATTAACATACAGAGCCAGCTGGGATAGGTTTCAAGTCCCCGCGACAGCGGATGAAGCAGTTGTGACAATGAATGAATAACTATTACATGAATTAAACGATCTGATACACAGCAGCCCCCTGAAACTAAAATCACACATTTTACCTTCCTTGACTCTCCATCCTCCTCCACAGCCTGGTGCTCCTGTGCATCTCCAGTTGCACTAACACCACTTTTTTCCTTCTTATGCTTCTTGTGCTTCTTGTGTTTCTTGTCTTTCTTATGTTTCTTTTCCTTCTTCTTTTTCTTTTTCTTTGTACCGCCATCAACATCAGAAGTCTGAAAAAAAAAAACAATTTTTACAACTAAAACCAAGGTAGTCAAGACACCTGAATTCAAAATTTTACCCTGACCTACTTTCAAAGGCCAGGGTAAATCAAAGCATATGTAGATCAAAGCACTAGCTTTGATCTACGGTCTTACTGACACTTGCCTTCACCCTTGTCTTTCTATCTTATCCGGTTCCTGGGTGTGCAAAACTTGAAATTTGAACTTGACCTAGTTTTCTCAAGGTCAAGGATATCATCTCATTTTCATCTATCTGCAACTTTTGCGAAGACATTTGATGGACTGACGATTACATCACCGCTTTGAAGGGGGATATAATTACATAATTTTAAAATACTAACATCTTCAAAGCAATATGGTCACATGAAAGGGTTGTGCCTCAGCAGAGTCCCCACTCATTTCAAGACAACAGCCCAAAATCTCTTTCACTGAAGACTGAGCTAACCCTTGTTTCACCTCAATGTTTTTACTTTTCATGTAACAACGAATATAAAATGTTTTCCTTTGGTTTAATATTCTTTACAAAACTCTAGATGAGACCACAAAGTAGCCGTGTTTAACAACACATTTCCTTTGCTTGTAGAAGCTGAAATGCTACTTAAAACTACAAGGGTAATCTGCTCTTAGGTCTTCATTGTGGTGCTGTTTTACAATCAGTGTGAAGGGGGCTGTACTTAGCAAGGGAGTTTTACAAACTCAAAATGTATTGGAGGACACATTCAAAAAATACACCTGGGATAGTTTAGATCAAATCCTAAAGGGTATTTATATTCCAGGCGAAGTAAACCAGAGCGTATCCAGGTGATATTGGACATCAAATGAAGAAAATATCTAACCTTGCTTGGGGATCGACTCCCCGAACCACTGCTGGGCTTTTTGGCTGGTGGAGGAGAACCACTGGCAGAGCGGGATGGTGAAGCAGACGTAGACCCAGGGGCTGGACGTTTCTGTGGCGCTGGCTGGGGAGAAACTGATCCGGAGGATCCTCTCCTCATTGGCTGGGGATTCGGAGATGGTCTGTGGAAAATAAAAAAGTGGTATTAGAAATGGAGGTGGCCCATATATGCAACAATTTCTAGCATGTAATATAATGTCCATCATTCTGACAGAGTTGATTACCTCTGGTTGCGTGGCTCTGGGGTGCGAGACACTCGACGGATGGGTTTGCTGTGTAAGGGGGACTGCTGTCTCCGCTGGTCAGCTGGAGATGTACCAGACGTTTCAAAGCGCCCATGAGGACTGGGGGAGATCCTAACATTGCGACTGCGGTTTGCAGGAGATGGAGAGAGGTGCCTGCCTGCACCTGAGGATCTCCCATCTCTGCTTGGCCTGACAGCGTGCAACATGGGGCCCCTCCTGTGTCTTGGTGGAGATGAGGATGGTGGAGGTGTGCGTCTCCTTTGGCCAGGGGAACTTCTACGCTTAGGGGACCTGGAAGGGCGCCTCTTGGCCAATGGAGAGGAGCGTTTAGCGGGAGAACTGGACATCCTCTTCTGTGGCGGCAAAGGTGAGGGGCTATAGCGACGCTGGATGGGGGGAGAATATCTTCTCGGGGATGGAGAACGACGACGAGGGGGTGGAGATGGAGACCTGGAGAGCACCAAAGTCAATTATTTAAAATAAACAAAACTTTTTTTTATGCTGAAAATCCTTACTGAAAGGATCCAAAATATTTTCTTTGTACCTTCGTCTAGGGGGAGAAGGAGATCTGCGGCGGCGTGGAGGAGACGGAGAGCGACGTCTGCGGACAGGAGATGGAGAACGTCGTTTCCTAAAAAGGTGCACAAACATTAAAAAATGAATTGTGATGCCATGTTTGAGCTCATTTAACCTGACCAACTTGGACTTCAATCAAAGGTGTTAAATCATGATGATAAAATGAAAAAGCACAGTGGGTGGTATCTGACCTTGGAGAGACATCCCTGTGGCGCCTCCGAGGAGACGGTGTACGACTGCGTCTCCTCCTGACTTCACCATTCCTGGCACCTGGTCCTGCTGGTGGCCTTTTGGGCCCCTCATCTTCTGAGGAAGAGGAGCCTGTATCTAACATTAAAGAGAGTACATCAACGTTTGATCATCTTCTATTCTCAACTGTATGCAGTAAGGAAAAAACAGCAAGGTTGAGGTTTGCGTCAAAAATGAAAAAGGTGACAATGAGTGTTAGAGAGAAGGAGCTGTGAAGGCAGAGACCAGAAGGGGAAAGATTGCAACCTGAAGACGACTGTCGATTCTGCCTGCGATACTGACGCCGCTGCTGCACCGAATCTGCTGTTGCCCCTTTCTCATTTTTATCTTCATCTGGAATGTTGAACATTAGGTTTCCCCATCAGTGTTGCCAGAAACCGTGAATCACAGTTAGATGGTAAAAATACTCATTCATGTGGGCTAAAGTTTTCAAAAGTCATCAGTCCAACTCATTCTTCAATGATAAGACTCATAAACATATTTGTTAAATACAAGGATTTTGAATATGTATTCATTGTAGTCATACCATACAAAGAAATAAAGGGCTAAAAAATAACACTAATAATAAAAAGGCTTCATTTGTGTTCATGGGGACTGACAATAACATTTAGAGGTGATGTGAAAGTTAATAATTTAAACATTCATTTACGGCTTACCCGATTCTGACCCCTCAGAAGGTCTGGGCTTGGTATCAGATGGAGATTCACCCCTTCCTGGCTTTCGCTTTGGACCTGTGAACATGATTTTAGCTGCATTACATTCCTTTTATTATATCTCTGGTGAAAGCAGCCACATCTTGAAACCCAGCAAACTTCAAATGTAAAATCATGTTTTTGTTTTGCCTAATTTTGTTATCAAAGGATAAGCCACTTTCCAAGAAAATTGGGACATGAAAATATAAACAAAATCTTTAAAAAATGAAAGCGAAATTGGGTTGACCCAAGACAATTTTTGACAATAAAAATAAAGAACCTAACCAGCCATAAAAAATTTCTCAATGGATTTAGACAATTCACAGAATTTAGCAGTTTGAATTAAATTCTGCAGAAATCAACTTAGCAGAAAAAAAACTATCATCTGCCATTACAGAAAGCAACTAGAATCAAGGCAGTCAGAGGCTGGAACATCCCGCAACACCCCTGAATACAAAATTTTACCCTGACCTACTTTCATAGGTCAGGGTAATTCAAAGCATAGGTAGATGAAAGCACTAGCTCTGATCTACCTGTATGTCTTACTCACACCGGCCTTCTCCCTCATCTTTCTATCTTATCTGGTTCCCGAATGTGCAAAAGTTGCAATTTGACCTCGACCTAATTTTCTCAATGTTATTGTCATCACCTCATTTTCATCCTGAGTAATGTGCTTTTAGTTTCATCTTTCCATCTGCAACGGTTGCAAAGATATTTGGTAGACTAACGGACGAACACACAAACACTGACAATTACACTTCATCCCCTTCGCGGGATATAATCAAAGAATTACAGTGATCATACCAGTCAATCTAGCTGGTGATGGAGAGCCTCTGCCCCTTCTGGTCCGGGGCGATGGTGACCGCCTGTCCTTCCCAGCAGGGCTGATGGAGTTGTCAGGATGATGGACTGGCTTTCGAGGTGGAGTGCTAGATATTCTTTTCATTCCTTTCTTCGGTGATCGAGAGCCAGAGGAGCTACTTCCAGATGATGATGCGGATCGAGAGCGCCTCCTGCAGGTTCAAACAAGGCAGTCACAGACTGCAACATCGCGCGACACCCCTGAATTCAAAATTTTACCCTGACCTACTTGCATAGGTCAAAGATCAAAGCTAGTACTCTGGACTCCTTTCATATATCAAAGCACTAGCCTTTATCTACAGTCTTACTCACACTGTATTTCTATCTTATCCGTTTCCTAAGCGTACAAAAGTTGAAATTTGACCTTGACCTAGTTTTCTGAAGGTCTACGTCAGGGGTTTTCAATTAAAAGTCACGGGGTCCGATATAAAAACTTTCCTCTTAGTAAAAAGTCTGAACCCAAGTCCAGTTCGTGTCTTATAGCCGGCCCCTATATCCACATTATCATTTATTATCAATTTTCAATGCAGGATATGTTTGAGTGCACAGCTAGTTCTTTTACTTTACCATAAATAAAAGTAGACCCAGGCACATAAATTTTAAGCCTGTATTTTATTTCTGATTTTCTGAAGCTGACATCAGGAGTTTTTCCACACATCTCATCTTTCTGTTTTCCCTCAAACAATGTGTCAACAACAGCTTTTAAGCACTTACAACTGTCCCATCACTAAAAGATGTTTGAACAGTCGTTTTCATTTTTCTAAGTCGTTTTGCCCTCAGCTCGGACTTCAGGAGATAATTCTACACAAAAGCTCTGTGCTTTGTTTAGTAGTGACACTTCACGTTATTAATTACTGCTACGTTTCCAGATTACATGAGGTAAAATGGTTTGAACTGCCTGACGGAGGAATAAACATAAATTTCGTCCACTCAGTGTTAACCAGCAGTTTTCCTCATTGACCCCCCTTCGTTTGGAGCTATGCTGTCCTCACTGTCTCCCTTCCTCTGTGCTCCTGTAGCGGTAAACTCACAGCGGTAGCGGCAGCGAGCTGTCTCACTTCCAGGTGCGCTGACTGTGCAGGTAAACAAACGATCTGATTGGCTGAAATGAGTGGAGCTATTATCGTATTAACTGGAGGAGCAACGCCCGCCATCTGTAGCCGTGACCATCAGAAAAACGCACCAAGAAAATCTACTCTTGAATTTATCATGGAGTGGTTACGGGTCCGGACAAAACCACCTCGTGTTTCGGATCCGGACCGCCATTTGGTGACCCCTGGTCCCGGTCATCATCTCATTTTCATCCCCTTTGCTGCCCAAGTAATGTGCTTTTAGTTTCATCTTTCCATCTGCAGCGGTTGCAAAGATATTTGGTCGACTAACGAACGGAAGAACACACGAACACTGACAATTACAATACATCACCACTTTGAAGCAGGATGTAACAAAATAAGAGTTTATCTTTTGACTAGCAAAAAAGCTGGTCCCGTATCAGTCAGCCACTTTAAACAAACACATGCTGGCCAGAACACTAATAAAATATGACAGGGTTATGGAGGAATTAATCCCGAGACTCAACAATGGTTTCTTCAAACACTAAACCATAGCCACTGACCTGCGGACAGGGGAGCGTCTATGTCGGTGTCTAGAGCTCGCGGGGCCACGTCTTGGGGGGCTCCTTCGACGTGGAGACATTCTCCTCCTGGGACTCTGCCTCCTACGAGGGGAGTACGATCTGAGATAGGGTAAACAGGAAGTGCATGGAGTGTTTCATAAGCCTTTTCTATGTGTAAAATATAGAAATGATTGTGTTTAGTTTACTTCTGAAAATTATCACTTTATTAAATGTTAAAAAACTACCTTGAATGGGAGCGTCGCCTGCGAGAGCGGGAATGAGAACGAGAGCGATGGTGAGGTCTCTCTCTCCTGCTGTCCTTTTCCCTTTCCCGGGACTTTGGCCTTTCCTCCTTCTTCTGAATCTTGTCTGGTGAAGGTGCCTTGACTTCAGTCACAGAATCTGGTCGAACAACCTCCACAACTGTATCACTACAAACAAGAGACAGCAGTTATTTTTCAAATGTTAATGGGATATTTTCTTTATTTAAACATAACCTATATCCATACATTATCTGTTTACAAGGACAACCATCACTTTTGTATCACTTTTTGGGTAGAGATAAAAATTTTAAGCAAAGAGTATTCAACACACTGTGTGGTTTCTTGAAGGACTGGTTCTGGCAAGGCCCGTGCCGTTACTTCTGGTTCAACGAGCTGCTCCAAAGGTTTTGCAGGCAATTGCATCAGGGGTGGTGGGGGTGAACTGCCAGCTGCTGGACTGGGTTTGCGTCTGGGAGAACGTGATGCACTACGTTTCCTTTCCCGTTTCACGGGTGATCTTCGTCGTGGTGATGGTGATCTTGTTTTTCGTCTAGGAGGAAAGGCAAACCAAAAATACTTTCTTTCATCCTGTAGCAAGTAAACAATATTTACTGAAAATCTTTTTTTTCTTACCTTCTTGGGCTCTTTGACTGAGCCCTGTCTCTGATGTCCTTTTCCTTCTTATTGTCATCGACCTTCCTAAGAGAAGCCAACTTTTCCTGTTCAATCTACCAGAGATGGAGCAATGGACAAATAAAAAAATCATCGTTTGATAGACATTACTGTCTATTTATGGTTTTTATAGGATAAGGATACTGTAGAAATTTACAGAGGTGTGTTTCAGAAAATGTACTTTCTTCCCAACAAGGCACCCTCACATTTTCTGTCAAGGCTACTTCCTTTGCATTCCATCAAATTATGACCTTCCTATAACAAAGAGAAGTCATGCAGAATAATATCACAAGAAGGAGCTCACCTGTCGCTGTCTAATTTCCTCTTTCTTCTGTTCCAGGAAAGCAGACGGGATACCAGCGATGTTTTCCTGGGCACTCAGCAGGAGGGGCCACAGGTCTTTCATGAACTCTCGGGCATTCTTCCCATTCAGGAAGCCTGTCAGGTTGATCTGCATCATCTTACTATCTGGGTGCTGCAACAGACACACGAAGGGGGAGAGGAAAGAATACATGGTAATTAAAATAACTGAAGACTAAATATCAGAGGGAGGTAGGATCCCACAAATGGGACAGCTACATTCTAGTCCTCACTAGACTATCCCTGCGACTATGTAGTTAATCATAATCAAAACATGTGAGACTGATTTGCCAATTCAACATACAAGAGTCCAATACATGACTCAGTAACCTATAAAAATAGTAACTTAATTAACAATTTAAGTAATTAACTTAAATTGTACTCAAACTGAGAATGCGAGCTAACAGATGGGAGAATTAGACACATGCATGCATTCTGATTTACCCAATCTGATAGTTATTCCCCAGATATACAATATATCAGACAACTCCCATTGCACAAAGACTAATTTGTCATTATCAGTTCCTCATTGTTATCCCCTCTACTTTTACATTTGTGTGTCTCTGCCCACCCCTCCTTCTCCGGTCTCCCCAGAGTCTACACTTCAGCAAACAAATAGCCACAATACAGAGTGCATTAAAACCCAACACTGCAAGTACAGTTCCGGTGTCTTCAGTGAGTCCCGTGGGATCAGTGGGCACGGAGCTCCCCTGGCTTGCTTCCGCCTCCCTACTGCTTGAGACTCAACCACCTTGAGCTTAATGTTATATCATTTATCTAAATTGCAAGAGACGAACAAGCAATAATGAGTACAGAGTTACACAAAAAAGGAGTTTTATTTCAACAACTTACAATAATTTTGAGTTACCGTAGTCTCAGATAAATGACCCCTTATGAACTTTATGCAACAGCTCCCTTTAATCTTAGCTTTAAAAATCCCACCCCAACCCCTGAAATCTATGGCAGAAGAAAGATCAAATGATCTGCAGTGCTGGTGTTTGTTAAATATCATTACATACATACAGGTGTAGCTGTTAATAATCTCTGCTGTGCATTACTGTGAAAAAAATTAAAATCCACTACACAGTGGGAATGGGAATAGCAATAGAAGTAATTGTCAAAAGAAACATGCTGTATGCATCATTCAAAATTAAGTTTTATCATTTCCTAAAGCGAACCTGGGCAATAAAAAGTATTCTTGATGTGTTTAGTGGCTTGGACATAAGGCACAGTATGATGAAAAACTCAAAACGGTACATATTAAAAGTAAAACCTTACAAATCATATCTACACAAAAATCTGTAAAAAAAAAATAGCATTTGGTATGAATAATTTGCATTTTTTAATCTGTAAAAAAATAAATGCATATCTTAAGTGGGGCTCAGTTCTACTTGCAAGAAGGACTTAAAATCAAAAACACGTCCACTCTACATATCAATTTTTTCAAGAGTGATGTACTGACAATTATGGCTGAAAATATGAAGTCTACTCCACACCTGCCCATACCTCACAAAGATACTAGCAAAGGTCTGGTTTAACAGACCTTACAGAGCAACAAATTTTGTTTCACTGAGCTGAGGTTCTCAATTTGCTGCAGTTATGCAGATATACACCTGGGCTGTATTTATGACTGAGTAGTAGGTGTGGTTATACATGCAACTGGAATTTTGTGATGACACCAAAGAGGTGCAAAGACTTGAAACCTTCAAGCAGAGGTGGTAGCTGAGACAATAATTTTTAGTTTGTTGTTAAAATACCCTGAGGTTACTGTTAAAATGAGGAAAAGAGGGATTTAATTAATCTTTATAGCAAACTTTAGAAAAACCTAAAACCTCCATGTTTTTAGCCCATATAATTATATTTCAAGGGTTCTAGGCAGTTAAATGATGCACTGCAAATACCCACGGATAATGATTATGGCATTGTTCAGGTGTGTCTTTCACTATCATGATATAGGTGATCCCTGCATATAACTCACCTCAAACCACACACTGCATCATGAAGGGAGAGTTGGGCTCAGTGACTTTGGGCTCAGGAGAGAGCTAATTAGGTGTTGGTGCTATTCTTGTGATGCAAGGTATAACATCCATATTGGTTCAGGCCTTTTAAATCATAAATCACATCATTATTAGAAGGCTGCTGAATAAATTCACTAAGACACATAACAGCAAAACATGGATATTTCATTACAAATCAGTTTTACACCAACTGTTACTTCACCCATTCAATTTCAATTTGACTAGGATGTGCAATTATTTGATTATATCCCTTCTTGCTAAGCAATGCCCTTATATGTTTGACACTTCTGAAAATAAAACAAAAAACAAACAAAGACATTACCTTCTCCTCCAACTGGTTAAATATGAACTCTATGACGACGTCATCCTCAAATCCAAGAATCTCTGTCACTCGTTGGGTTATCCAAGGTTTGATGACTTCCAAGTTCACTTTGCTCATGTTCACCTATGGGCAAAACAAGCAACCAAGGACAGGAAAGTTTACAAAAAAATGACTAATATACCTGTATGTACGGTGCCTATATGGAGTCATTTCATGCAATCAAAACGACCTTCTATAGAAGACCGTTATCAGAAAATTGCATATCAAAACAGACTGCATAGTCAATACAGTTCTATAAAAAAAAATTGAAACAAGTGAATAATATAGAACAATATTGTTAATGTTAATCATCTTCTACCTTCTTGTCCAGACATTCTGCAAATTTCAGCTGCTTCAGTAGTTTCTTTTGTTTGTTGCTGAAACGGTTGTCTTGCTCCGCACTCGTGCCCTGAAAATAAAACCAACAATCAGACCATGCAACCTGATCTCATCGGACACGGTTGCCCCGTAACTGCCGGAGATACTGCATCCATATTGGACAATGACAATGTTTTCACTCTTCACCCTTGAACATGAATCTAGAAAATACAAGTCACAACTAAATAAAATATACAACTCTCTGTACTGTGTGTGTGTGTGTCACCTTTTCAATAAAAATAGCAAAACATCATAATGAATATTCGATAAATTTACCCAACACTGACTCAGATATACAAGGCATGTCTACAAAAATGATAATAGGTCTACTTTGCAAAAGAATATGCTATGAATGGTAAACATATGTTACAATAAAACCTTTTAACACAGAGTGGCACATTTTATCATTTGTGCTGTCTGAAAAATTCCAATGGTGTCTGAAAGCTGAGACATTGCATTTTACAGTGGAGGTGGTGTAGATTTTCAGCGAAATGCAACAGATTTGAAGGAAAATGTCAACTGGAACTGTATACATGGTCTTGTTCTATGTATGTTTTTTAGTATCTATGCCTTGTTTGTACAATATCAGCCGAATATTCTAAGTTTCATTTGTTTTGGGATGAGGCACATACATTATAGGCATTCAGTAGACGCTTTTACCAAAAGCGACAGTATTTTCCGCACTATAAGGCGCACAATCAATAATTTGTTTGTTTTATAATTTATTTAATATATAAGGCGCACCGGATTATAAGACGCACACAATAAAAAAATAAATAAAATTTATTTGATAAACTGCAGCAGCTGTAGTTGCGCAATCCGTCCACTAGATATAACCGCGCTGCTCAGGCAGTCGTGATTACATTCATGACTTCCTGACTACCTTTTAATGGCCCCTATTGTTATGTCAATAAGCCATTCTGAGTCTCATCAAGGAAACCTGATCACTTTGCCATCTTAGAAAGAAGTCAACACGCATATAAAAAAAACCTGACATTAAAAACTGGTTCAATTAATTACGAGTCAGTGCGAACAGAGTGGATTATTTCCTGATCTGAAGATCGAAGCAGATATTTAAGCTCCAACGTTTGTCTTCATTTATTAATTATTTTTTCGATCGATCGGTAGTCCAGTTGGAGGTGAGGTGCAGCTATTTGCTGCTGTATGTCATAAACAATTATTTAACTAGTTTTTAATGTCAGGCTGCTAATTTACTGTCAAATATGATGCTGTTTTACTTCTAGAACTGACTTTAACGTTGGTGTCTCACCGCCGTGAATCTCACCGCACATCGCTGCAGACAGAATACAGAAGCCTGAAAGCGCCCCTCCGCCGCCCGCCCAGAGCTATCAACTACATTTGTAAATGAATTGCAGCACACCAGACACCTTTGTCTAGCACTGACTCTGCTCTTGAAATTTCAGAAAAGGCTGTAAGTTCAGCTTTGAGGGTCTTTCATTCGCCTTATGTCGGTTTCTCTGTGTGTTTCCGCAGACTAATAGAATGGACCGTCACTAGATTCCAGATGACAGCACAATGACATTTTTAAGACCAATTAAGTTTAAAGTGGGTTATTTCAGACGCCAAATAGTTAGGAAATACTAAGATCAGTCAAACTTGATGAATAAAATTGTTGAAAGTTCCTTATGTTTTGCTACGTAATCACCGGTGCTCCTACAGTCTGCTCTACCGTCTGAGAGCAGCTCAGTCAGAGCCGGGACTTCGGTGACGCCCCTTGACTACCGTTGTTAGGGAATGTAGGCCCGAGTGCCTTGTGAGGATGCTCCTTTGGTGGCGAAGTGCGGCATGACTGGTGGCCAGACTGCCGGCTTTTTTTCAGCGATCCTGTTTTTAACCAATATTAATATGAATATTAATCCATATACAAGACGCACCGGATTATAAGGCGCACTATGGGTTTATGAGAAAATTTTAGGCTTTTAGGTGCGCCTTATAGTGTGGAAAATACGGTACTTGCAATAAAGTGCATTCAACATAGGTAAGCAATACTCTATACTATGTGCTATGAAATGACAGCATAAAAAAGTCTTCATCTTCTGTGTCTAAGGAGAGGGAGGGTGAGGAGAAGCTGCTCACCACATCATCATACACCATAAACCACTGCAGCTCAACCCCAAACGCACCCCAGGTGTCCAAGCACCTCTCAATGTGGGAAACACACCACTATGTCAAAATTCTCATTTTTGATGTAGTTTTCACACTCATTTCAGAAAACACACATGTTGGAAGCCAAAAGCGTAAAGAATCTCTGCAAGAGGAACAGTCTCTGGGAGTGTAAGGACTGCAATGTGGGCCTGTGCCTGCAGGCAGACAGTTCCTGTCTGGATGCAGACAGCACCTAAAAGGCCTTTGAGGGGCAGAGAAGCACAGAACTGTCCTCTGGTTTATAAAAATTAAGAAAAAAACAAAACAAACGCCCTATATAGTTGACATTTCATGTCCTGTTTTTGCACAGAAGAGAGATAAAAACTCAAATTGTGTTGTAAATAGTTTTTATTCTTTTTAAATTTGAGAGTGAAAATGTTAAATGTATTATCCATTTACAGTGTTTTCTGTAGGAAAATTATAAAAAGCGATGTGATTTGGAGACAAATCAGAGGCCAGACTGAGATGGTTTGGACATGTCCAGAGGAGAGATAGTGAATATATTGGTAGAAGGATGCCGAGTTTTGAACTGCCAGGCAGGAGGCCTAGAGGAAGACCAAAGGGGTTTATGTAGTGAAAGAGGACATGAAGGTGGTTTGTGTGAGAGAAGAGGATGCAGAAGACAGGGTTAGATGGAGGCAACTAATTCGCAGTGGCGACCCCTGAAGGGAATAGCCGAAAGGTGAAGATGTGACTTATATGATTCTTCGTTTTAAACTGCAGTTACACAGTAAGTTACAACGTCAAGTAAATTGTAAATAACTGCCAGACATAAAAGTTCCATTTGTTACGGAAAAACGGGCAAAATTCCACATTTACAGGCTGTCTTATTATCTTTTAACAGTCTAAATAAGCAAAAATGTGTAAAAGGGTTAAAGGTTCAAATCTGAGTCAATGTTAGAACGCGTGTTTTCAGCACGATGGAGTTCGATCATCAAATCTGCTGAAAACGGATAATGTTAGGTAGGTTTGTCTACGTAGTCATGTACAAACAGAAGCAATGTCATGAGCAGGATATTAAACGTGACAAAGTTTTAAATTCAACAAGTATTCCAAGCATCGGTAGTCACAGCAGCTAATGTTAGCTTAGCAGTCGTCGTGACTCAAATAGAGAAGATGAACCCCGGGACGCCATCTTTACTCAAGCCAAACAAATTAGCAGCAGCTAAATAGCTAGCTAGGTTGGCTCGCACGTTTCTTGTAAATGCTATATCTGCTACTATGACATTATATGAATGCGATTAAATGTTCTAAACATATTATAAGGGAACGAATATTCATTTTATAGAAGCGACAAAAAAAATGAAAATAGCCAACTGAAACGTGAAACACGTAAGTTTTCAGACGAAGCCCCGGCCATACCGTTTCTGACTGTATGGCCTTCCTCCAACTCAAAAGCATAACGTCATCGCTGATTAAACAACTAAAATCCAATACACCTCGATGCATATTGGTAGTAAGACATTAAACAGTAGGTTTAAATACTTACGCGGAAGAATCCCGCGTCCATTTTCGGAGAAGATGATATTAACAGATGACGATCAGAAGGCCGTGCGGTTCTACACAGATATTTTAGGAGGCCAGCCGCCGGATAAGTCGCGCTCCTCTCGAGGACGAAACAGGTATTACACGTACCGTGGCTATTTTCTCCCGCAGTGGATAATCACCCGCCGTACTCTGCATCTGATTGGCTTATTGTGGGCTTTGATCCAATTTCTAACCAACCCCAAACGTATATCTCCATCATAGCCATCAAAGAAAGATTGGCTATGATGGAGTAAGACACACAGCAGGGCGGTTCCTGACGAAGTACCGCTGCTGTGATGAAAGTGGAAGTTAGGAATATTTTTCGGGGCACAGAGAAGTTATACATTATGATTATTATTACCTAAAGGGTGTTATTTGTTTTTGTATTCACATGTTTCCAATATTGAAATAAAAATTGATGAAACTAAACAGTCAAAGGTTTTCGTGATAAGCCAACTCTCATTTTGCTTCCTGTTTATATTTGCAATATATCGTAGGGTTACAATTAGGATATTATTGTATTTGTCATCATACTTCTTGGTCATCCAAAGCTGTTTAAGTCAATCCACTGGACTTTAAGAGAGTTCTTAAGAAAGTTCAAGAGACTTGTTCAGTTCTAAAGGTGGGTGGTCTTGTCCCCGTTTTTTGACCCCGTGGGGTGTGGTCAGTGCAATTCACATTCCAACGACCGTCGTGGAAACCCGTCTCGCTTCTCAACGATTGTTGATGAGTGTGTCAAAGGGGTGTCGTTGAAATGCGAGTTTCACCTTTGTATACTAATGAGGGTCACTGGTATGAGACACATCACCTTGGTTGATCTGCTGAGACAATATTTTTCGGCGTTTCGAAAGGACATGATTGTAATTTGGCGAAAGGTGATGTTGCAGACCACCCCCCCGTTCAGAGATGGCTTCTCCACTTTAACATGGATGGCATCTATCACTACTCTCTCAAACTATCCGTCTTCACTGTCCAAGATCTGATCTGATCTATACTTCTTGATCTCACCCATTATTTGACACGGTTAACCATGAACCTTGGATTTCACGTCTTGAAGATTGTTGGTATCTGTAACACAGCTATAAAGTTCAGATCTTTTCTAATTTAAAGCTCTTCCGTCAGCCGTCAGCCTTTTTTTTAAAATAATGTTTTGTACCCATATATTTCATGTGTGTATTATGCTAATGAAAAATGAAGAACTTCAAATTGATCATAAACATCACCATAGTCCACTCAGAAAACTAATAATTCCCCATTGTACATTTCACACATTAAATTCAAGGATTCACAATCATCCCTGCTGTTGAATTTTATTATTCAAGGTCTGTTTCAAAGTACACTTCATTTTAAGAAATTGCTTTTAAAAGAAATCTACAGTAAGTAAAGATTCATTCAAGGATTATTGTGCTCTGTCATTAACAAAATCACACTGCTGGAAATAAACTAAGACACAAGCATCCTATTAGATGACACAGCAACAATAGTGGGCTTGTATTCACTGTGTGAGATCCACTAGATAGACTATATTGTCAAAGACTGTGTTAAACAGCAGAATCGTTGAAAGTTAACTGAGTTACCTGAGCCTGCCAACTCATATGATCCTGAAACCAAACAGTGGGTTAGATTTGTTACTTTAAATGTGCAGCTCGTCCACACTGTATTGGACATTTTAATAGATATTGTAACAGACTGTTGTGGCCACAGATGCAGTAAACAAGACATTTTGAAATTTAGAAAGTATTTTTCTGTTCCATCTGAGAACAAACCCAAGTGAAAAGTGGTGCTTATACCATGATAACAATTAAAACCAACAAAGATGAAGAGAAACTTTGACAATATATGATTCCCTGAAAAGATTCAAGTGTGCATTTTTGAGAAAAAGGTCAATCTCACTGTCAATGAAACTGTGCCTGGCTCTCAGCCGTAATATTCCAGAGTAACAGGTGATTACCGTTGACAACCTGTGAAGACTAATTGACAGGAAGTGGATTGTTGCTGAATGCAGGCTGGACAACACGTCATCGATCCGTCAGGTTTCGCTAGCTGACTGGTAAACCCTCATCTGTCCTCTTGTCTCGAATGGAGCCCAGCATGTCTGAGACCAGCTCTTCGAGCCCGAAAGCCGGCGCCCAACCCCAATCTCTCCTGGCATTGGAGTCATCGAACCTCACAGGCCAGCTGTCTGCTACAAAACAACAAGAAGAAACAACATTAGGTAAAATAACGTCAAACGTAATTTATTAACCAATCCCAAATTAATTTGTACCGATGGTCTGGCGGATTGAGTCTGGATTGTAGGTGACCTTGAGGTGAGGGAGATGTTTGCGAATCTCCTCGGCCACCTCTTCTGGAGTGAAGCTCATGGCAGCGATGTTGTAGGTACGAAGCGAGAGCTGGCACTCTGGGGCCTGCATGAACTCCACCGTCGCACGATGGCAGTCCGAGATGTGCATCATGGGAAGACGGGTGTTGGGACGTAGGTAGCACTCGTGGTGGCCTGTGCTGAGAGCATCATGGAAGATTTGAACTGCATAGTCTGTGAAGACAGATATCAGGAGGGCTTAGTCCTTAACGTAAAGCTGACTGCACTGAATCCATGTGACATACACAACGTCATACCGGTTGTTCCTCCTCCAGGAGTTGTGTTAACTGAAATAACTCCTGGGTAGCGTAAGCAGCGAAAGTCCAGACCATATTTATGATGGAGATACTAAAGAAAGAGACTTAAAGAAATTGAGTTGTCCCAAAACCATGCAAATACCAGGAGCATGTGCATGCTTAGCCCACCTCCCCCATCAGCTCTCCATGCACTTTGGACACGCCGTAGATTGTTCGAGGTCGTTGGACACAGAGGTCAGGTGCCGGGTCACGTGGAGAAGAGGGGCCAAACGCTCCAATGGTGCTAGGGACAAAGATGCGCAGGCAGTTCTCTAGAGCCAAGTCCAGCACATTATGAAGGCCTGGATGGACAGCAGAGCCTCAAAGTGGAGTTTATACACCATCATCTATAAAGGTGGAACATCTAAATGTGTGCTCAGCAAACCTGTGATGTTGATCTTGCGTGCCAAAGCCACGTTTGCCTCACCAACAGCACTAAGTAGAGCACTGTAGTGCACCAGCCAAGTGATGCGATTATTTACAATGAGCTCTCGGAGGAGCTTGTAGTCCAGCACATCAGCGTAAACAAATGGACCTCATGGGAAAAAGAGAATAAAATGGAGCACCTGATTAAAAGGTGAGAAAACAAATTGTGAATTCAAAATATGGAAAAACAAACTAATTTAGCTTTACCACTGCTGTAAATATTTGGTGGAGGCTTCTTAATGTCTGACAGGATCACATTCTCTGTTCCATACCGTTTCCTAGATGTAGATATTGATATTCACATTATTTTTATTACTATTATTATTATTATTATTTTGAAAGTTTCAACAGTATAGTATCTCACCTTAATATCTGTGCAAGTCCCACACCTAACTGCCCAAGACCGCCTGCGCACACACACACACAAAGAGAGAGAGAGAGAGAGAGAGAGAGAGAGAGAGAGAGAGAGAGAGAGAGAGAGAGAGAGAGAGAGAGAGAGAGAGAGAGAGAGAGAGAGAGAGAGAGAGAGAGAGAGAAACTCAGAGAAAATGTGGAGACAAACATTTGGAATGTGTTGTGAAAATGACATCAGTGTATCTGTTATGCCACCTTTCATCTTTTTGTTTGTTCCAAAGCCCTGTCCCGACACAATAAGTGACACCAGAGTATTATGCTGCTCTCACTGGCTCTTTAATGCCAAAGGCACTGTCTGAATGCCCTTTTGTGAAGAGTCAAAACAGGGTGTGCTGCTGTTGGTGCACAACAGATAAAACTCAAAAATAAAAAATAGCAAGTATCTATTATTATAACAACTCATTTGACGCCACAATATGGGTCCATCTAAAAGGAGGTAATGTACTATATTTAATCTAAAGTTCGGACCTGTTTGGACGTGACATTTGTCAGTATTAACTCTTTTTGGTGAAGCTCTCAACCCCTTTTGTACCCACTCTTTACTGAAAGAGGTAGAAAGCACTGGCAGCTTCACCGGGTCAGTAGTAGGTTACATGCGAAACATTCTACTCCTTTGTAATGCATAAATGTCAGGACAAAATAGTATGAGCTAATGACAAAAGACAATGAGTCCTACCTGTGATGAGGACGCGGGGGTTCTCTTGAGGAGGTGGGGGGTTGCTGGTCTCCCTGCTGCTCCACCTGCTCATCTCCCTGGGCAAACAGCTCCAGCTGCGACCTGCCAAGATCTGCATCCTGCCAAGACGACCTCGGCAAAACAGGCCCAGCACAGCGGCAGTGGGCTCCCAGACCCGAACACCCTGCTGCATGTCCTTCAAAGAGCTCGAGTAAGCTTAAAGGGATCATATGGTCAGGTCAAACTTTTTCATCTTAGTCATGATCAATGGTGCATATAAACATGGTATTAAAATAGCATTAATTAGATATGAATCAAGCTGAAATCGGATACGGAAAACACTTTGTACCTATATGAAAATCAGAAACCCCAGACAGATGATGGTCCAACGGTGACTGATGCAGCTACAGCGCAAGAATCCAAAGTTGTTCCTCTGATGCAAATAATCAATTCAGCTAAGATGACTGTTTTGGACCATCAAAACGGTCGCTGTTTCAGTTCCATCCACTGGATAAATGAGCAGGTGTGGAAAGTCATCCTGGGCGTTGTGGTTCTTGTTCACTTTGTGTAATCACCAGGGCTTGTGGCTCCAGACTGAACAGGACAGCATCCAGCAAGCAAACATGCTGACTGGCACAGGGATTTGGTTTGTGACCAGTGTTGAGCTGAGCTTAACGGGGCTGGGAGGGGCGTCAGTTATGTAGCCCTCCTGTTATTGTTATTTATGTCACGTATGGCGGGATATGGACCCAAATGCAGGACACCAAAAGCAAATCTTTTCTCCATGATTTAATAACAAACTCAAAAATTCTCCAGACAGACAAGAATTACAAAATCAGGACAGACTACCAGAAACCAAACTTGAGAAACGAGCCCGCAACCAGCTCTCATCCAACCTGGCTTAAAAAGCCTCATGACGATAACACCAATGAAGTTCAGGTGTGAAAATCAGTTACTGGTGTGTGGATGAGTATCAGATGTGGAGAGGACCCACAGGTGTGGAGCCGTGGCTCCACCCACAAGCCTGCCACACAGCAGCACTGCCACGCCGAGCCGTGAAATTTTATAAATGAATGTTAGAAAATAATTTCTACTTTGCAAGTTTGAAAAAAAACTTTATTTTTACAGCTCTTTCATAAACTACAAGAGCAATGTCACAAAATGCAAACAATAAAACAAAGACAAACAAAATTAAAGAATTTTAAATGAAAGTGTGTACTGTTAAAATGTGATGTCAAAGGAAGCAGCACATGAACCTTTAAATCAAATCTCTAAACCTGGTCTTACGGTGATATATTGTAGGGACCTTATAACACAAACTTATCAACCGTTTGAGGAAAGAGTCCATCTGGAAGAGTTTGGAATTTAAGGAAATGGGTATGGTATGGTTGAATTTTTGGCCAATTTCAGCAATTTGTAACCATTGAGAGATTACAGAACAAGACAAATCCTTCTGCAACTAGCTTGGACATTCTGAATCGCCTTAAAGCTTTATGCTAAAGGGCAGCCTGCTGGACTGACTCCAAAATGTTCATCGTTTATACACTAAAATATGTAAATACATGACCTGTGAATCTCCCTTTAAACACATTATATATTTTCAGGTTGTGCTTCTCCACTTCATCACCGCGTCAACTGAGAGCCAACTTCCCCAACGTCATGACCATGGTCCTTATTTCCTCCTGAGCCTCCTGAAGCTGACGGCCCTGCTGGGTCCACCTCAGAAAAAAACCTTAGGTTCAAACGTGAGTTTGAATCAGTACCAGTACTTACATAGTTTGCAAAACTAAAACACAAAGGAGATGCTGTATATTTAAAGCACCATCAACAAAAGCACATCACCGCTGACGGAAGTTTGAATGCAGACACCGATCACAGATTACCTTTCCAAAGCTGCAGGGACTGAGGGTGGACCGAGGGCCAAATGGCCAGCTCAGTGTGTTCATGTAGAGAGTTGGAGTAGTATTCTCTCTCCCTGGGCCTCAGCAGGGCCTGGAACAAACAGTGAGTGTTCTCTGTCACTGCCAGAGCCCACCTGAGAAAGAGAGGGAGGGTTGGATGCTTTTAATGAAATTTCTGGATTTTGTCAGATTAATGCGCAGCTACACTGAGCAGTACGACAGACCTCTCTTGATGGTTGTTACACAGGAAGGTACCGTAGTCGGACGCATAGGCCTCAGTTGCCAGCCTGAGGAGCAGCGCCTCAGAGAAGCCCAGCGCTAGGGGGAACTGATTCCACAGCTGCCACACACAGTCCAGCAGCAGCAGGAAGACCGGTGACTCTTGCTGGGGGCGGGTGTGGGAGTAGGCCGAGTGGCCACAACGCTGCTGGAAAGGGTGTCCCGCCTGGAGAGGAAACTTTAAACATAATTAAATAGCTCTGTTCTCTATTCTCTATATAATGTCGAATCACCTCCACTACTACCTTCTTGCATAGTGTTAGTCTTCTATTTCTGCTGATCAGATATAATATACTGCTTCTAATCTCAGAAGGGAAATTAATGGTGTTAATATCGGTTGATATGTTAGTATCAGTTGTTTGTTTCACTGTGAAATTACAAAGTATCAAAAACATTCTTTTACAATTGACATTTTATTTCATATGTCAGAAAATTAAGGAAAAAAATCTTTATGCCATTTCCCCAAAGTTTAGAGTTCGCAACTATCACAAGAGGTAAAAGGGTAAAAGAGACCATTTCTGTAGAATCTATGACTGCTACATGTCATTTTTTTGAAGGCATTTCCTGTTAGGGGTTCATGGTGAAGCAACATCCTGTAGTCAGATACGTAGTCGCAACCACTGAGCTTGATAAACAGCTCTGGTTATGCTCTCTCATGATCCAATCATTATTTTTTTATTTAAAAAAACAAAAAACAAACTTAAAATATGTTATTAGGACACTCAGAATGCCTGACATTTTATTAGAATTTTTTGCAAATTTATTTTTTAAGGACCTCCACAGATTTATAATGTTTAACATCAACTCTGACCTGAACCCACTCCCTCTCCAACAAAGCCAGGAAGCCCTCCAGTGAGCGGCAGCATGGATCCATGATGAGCTGAGCCAGAGTGCTGATGAGCAATGAGCAGTCGGTCCCTTCAGAGCCGTGAACCAGAACCGAATGACCGTCCCTGGACAAAGCAACAACATGTATTACGGTCTTGTTCCTTCAACATATATACAAACATCAGAGAAGCATTTATTTGGATGTAAAACAACCACTGAAGTTCACTAGAGCTGCTGACATGATTTTAGTTTGATTTCAACATAGCATTACTGTATATTTTTTATTTTTTATCTGTGTTATATTTTATTATGCTTTTCCTCCAAGTTTAGATTAAGAGGAACTGAGAACATGCTTTCCTGGTTTAACTTTCACATCATAAATCTATTCTATTGTTGTTGTTGTTGTGTACGCTTAAAAAAGTATTAATAGGTATTTAGTTAACACAGCTGTGCATACCTCTCCACACACTCTGCTAGCAGACCAGCGGTCAACAGAGCCATTTGGACGTGAGAAAGCCACTTTGAATTATCAAGCTTACTGAGCCAGCGGTCCATATTATGGGATGCATCACCTAAGGCCTCCACCAGTTTGATGAGGCTCTCTTGCAAAGCTTTACCCCTGTGCACACACAAGAAAAATACAAGGTGAATAAGGTTTGATGTGACAAAACACAAAACTCTATTACCTGATGTGTGTGCACACACCTTTCCATCTGTCTGTGCAGCCTCTTCCAGCGGCTATAAGACGATTTGGACTCAAACCCTCCTCCTGCCATGCGGTTTTGCTGCGCCTGCTGGCTGGAGCGAGTGTCGATGATGTAACCTTTGTCAGAACCCTCGATCACAGCATGGAGGAGTTGTTCATCCTCCCAGCAGCGCTTTCTATTGGCTCCAGTCAGTGGCTGACTGCTGCGCATAATTACCTGTCAGGTTTTAGTTTGATTAGATTAGTTTAGCTGCAGGTATAATGATATCAGGCCGACAGTGGAGACACATGAAAACAACTCACCGCGCCATTCTTCCTGTGGTAGTAGCAGAGCACAGGGAAGCGTCCGCCCTGTCGGAATTTGGCCGACTTCTTCAGCACATCATCATCAATGTTCTTGGGGACGATGACTGTTTGAGGGTAAGAAGGACACACTGAGTAGTCTCTGTTCACAGAACTCAGTCTCCAGCTGTTATGCTGCAAACACAGG
The DNA here is from genome assembly GCF_040054535.1 of Antennarius striatus. Taxonomy (NCBI): domain Eukaryota; kingdom Metazoa; phylum Chordata; class Actinopteri; order Lophiiformes; family Antennariidae; genus Antennarius; species Antennarius striatus. The sequence goes on from NC_090792.1 coordinate 7,184,528, forward strand.
AAGTAGGATAGGGGTTAGTGCTCAAGGAGGAATTTCCAAACTCTTTTCTTTGTGGGAAGAAATGAAATCCAGAATTTTGCAACACCTGGAACATTTTGTTTCTGGTTTAAAATGATTAATGTCTCACTAACTTTTACAAGGTGAAGAGCTCTTTCTTTAATCAGGAAAATAAAGTTTGTGTCTAACGCGTCAGTGAATGTCTACCAGGAAAAACGTAATGAATAAGTGAAAAGATGTCATATAAAAGATAAATTAGACTCCTGATATGTTAAATTCATGGAAAGGTAAACCCAAACAACAACAACAAAAACAACAACTACTACAACAACAACAACAACAACAGCACTCCTGACAGCCAAGAAAAAGTCCTAGTACTGTAGAGAAAAAAAATTTAGCCGCAAGAGGACACAAGCCAGTGTCTTATTGTGCCGGTCCCAAGCCCGGATAAATACAGAGGGTTGCATCAGGAAGGGCATCCGGCGTAAAACTTTTGCCAAATCAAAGATGTGAATCAAACCTATGACTTCCATACCGGATCAGTCGAGGCCCGGGTTAACAACGACCGCCATTGGCGCTGTTGACCTACAGGGCGGCGGTGGAAATTGGATTACTGTTGGTCGAAGAAGGAGAGGAGGAAAGTGCGTTCGCACGAAGAAAGAGAAGAGGAACACCAAGAGTATAGGACTAAGAGCAGGGACGTTGAATGTTGGAACTATGACAGGAAAAGGTAGAGAGTTGGTTGACATGATGCAGAGAAGGAAGGTAGACATACTGTGTGTACAGGAGACCAGGTGGAAAGGTAGCAAGGCTAGAAGTTTAGGAGCAGGGTTCAAGTTGTTCTATCATGGTATAGATGGGAAGAGAAATGGAGTAGGAGTTATCTTGAAGGAGGAGTTTGTTAGGAATGTCCTGGAGGTAAAAAGAGTGTCGGATAGAGTGATGAGTCTGAAGCTAGAAATAGAAGATGTGGTGATGGACAGGCTGACAGACGAGGTTAGACAGGAATCTCCATGGACTATGATGTTTGCAGATGACATTGTGATCTGTAGTGAGAGCAGGAAACAGGTGGAGGAGAAGCTAGAGAGGTGGAGGTTTGTCCGGGAAAGGAGAGGAATGAAGGTTAGCCGCAGTAAGACAGAGTACATGTGTGTGAATGAGAGGGACCCAAGTGGAAGAGTGAGGTTACAGGTAGAAGAGATCAAGAAGGTGGAGGATTTTAAGTACTTAGGGTCAACAGTCCAGAGCAATGGAGAGTGTGGAAAAGAGGTGAAGAAGTGTGTACAGGCAGGATGGAACGGGTGGAGAAAAGTGTCAGGTATGATGTGTGATAGAAGAGTTTCAGCTAAAATGAAAGAAAAGGTGTACAAAACTGTGGTGAGACCAGCGATGTTGTTTGGTCTAGAGACAGTGTCACTGAGGAAAAGACAGGAGGCAGAGCTAGAGGTAGCAGAGATGAAGATGCTGAGGTTCTCTCTGGGAGTGACCAGGAAGGATAGGATCAGGAATGAGTATATCAGAGGGACAGCACATGTTAGAGGTTTTGGAGACAAAGTCAGAGAGGCCAGACTGAGATGGTTTGGACATGTCCAGAGGAGAGATAGTGAATATAATGCTGAGTTTTGAACTGCCAGGCAGGAGGCCTAGAGGAAGACCAAAGAGGAGGTTTATGGATGTAATGAGGGAAGACATGAAGGTAGTTGGTGTGAGAGAAGAGGATTCAAAGGACAGGGCTAGATGGAGGAAATTGATTCGCTGTGGCGACCCCTGAAGGGAAAAGCTGAAAGGAAAAGAAGAAGAAGACTGTAGAGTCAAAAAACCTGAATATTCAAGTGTTTTCATGATCAACAAACTGGATTGAACATGTTTAGATGAGCTGCTAGTTGGATTTCCAACCTTCGAACCTTTGAACTAACCTCAAACATAGGCTACCCTGAATGTAAAAATTATTTTGTTTGATTACTTTATCTTTTCTTTTTCCATACTCAGCTGGTGTTTGAGGCAAAGTGGAATTCTGTCACTTTCTTGTTGGATATATTTAACTTCAGTCTGAAGTTTGGAAACGAAGGTCCAATGAACATGTGAAACAATTTTAACCTCAGAATCCAATTCTCATCATGGCAACGCACCACCAGAGGAAGGTGTCTATGAAAACGAATTCAACTGCAAGCAGCACATGCTAGAGCCAAGGGGGACAAATGAAAGATAAGAAACAGGGAAATCCTGACTGTAGACCTGCACACTCAGTTTCCCTACATTTTCCTGTCATGTGAATCTTTCGCCTTTGTTTGGTGTAGTTGACCGTGATGCTTTGCGCGCTTGTGCTTGCATGTGTGGTTCTGTGTGTGTGTGTGTGTGTGTGTGTGTGTGTGTGTGTGTGTGTGTGTGTGTGTGTGTGTGTGTGTGTGTGTGTGTGTGTGTATGTGTGTGTGTGTGTGTGTGTGTGTGTTTGTGTGTGTTTTATGCAAGTATAATTACATTCCTGTGCAGTAGAAACAGCTTTATAGGAGTGTGCTGTAGCTTACGAGCTCCTTCGTTTGCTTGTAGTGCTGCTCGGGGGACGAGATCCCCCACTGGTCCTGCAGGCTGAGGTCAGGGGGTCTGTAAAAGAAAGGGTACATTTCCGACACCCGATCCAGGCAGGACAGGGTCTAAAGGACAGACACGAAACATTTGAATAGTCATAAGGAGAAACACTGATAAAAATTTAGAAGAACAATGTCAGAGCCCATCTTAACCCTAAATCACCATCTCTGGGAGATTTTCACACGAGCAAAAGTATTTACTGTACATGATTTTCAATATGTTGTCTTTGTATCAGTGTCATCTGTTCCTGGGTCGATTCAGCATCGTCTTTGAAGGTGTGGTGTTTTCCTACCCCAAAGTCTGCTTTTTCCTATTGACTGTGCTTTCAACAGGGAAACCTTAAATGTCCCAGGAATGGGTAGACCCAAGACCAAGTTTCCAGTATCATGATTTTTTTAGGAAGTTTTTGTTCTTGAAAACCTATTTTTTCTGAATTTTTGGCACATTTTTGATATTTTTTCGAAATGTCACTCTTGAAGATAAGTCATCATAAGTCATAAGTCATCATATTTTGATATATTTTGATGACTTTTTGTTGAGTTTAGTGATCGTTAGTGATGGTTTTACTATTTAAGGAAATAATAGATTTTAATACCTCAATAGAGTGTGCAATGTTGAGACATCGCTCCATGCCTGGGATGTCAAGCTGTAGCACACGCAGATCTTTACACTTAATGGTGATCGTCCCTGAAGAGCCAGATAGCCTACACACACACACACACACACACACACACACACACACACACACACACACACACACACACACACACACACACACACACACACACACACACACACAAACACACACACAACCACACACCACCGTGACTTTTACATACGAAAATAAAGATGATACTCTTGTTCCCGCAATCCCCCGTGTCTTGGTAACAGCTATGCAGAAAAGTTTGAGCACAAAATGAAAGTCAAGATGTGTGTGTGTGTGTGTGTGTGTGTGTGTGTGTGTGTGTGTGTGTGTGTGTGTGTATGTGTTATGTCCTAACAAATAAGCAACACTTACTTGTTGTTGAAGGCTGAAAGTACAGCAAGTGGTTTCAGCAATGCACAAACTTCACAAAGCAAAGTAAAAGGTGTTAGTAGCAGGCAACTGTCAACAGTGTGTGTGTGTGTGTGTGTGTGTGTGTTTGTGTGTGTGTGCGCGCGTGCGTGCGTGTGTGTGTGTTATGTTATCACTACATTTCCTCTTTCAGCAAATGAGAGCAGCACACAGCAGACAAACGACAATACAAATGATGTCCAACCTTTCACCGCAACCTGCTTTAGAGAACTGGGCCGAATAGACCGACAGGTTTTCCACACTGGTTAAAAAAAATTTGAGGAAAGAAAAAAGATTTAATTTGTTCATTAGAGATTGAAACATTCAGCAGCACGTTAGAGAGCGCTTCAGTGTTGATTAGTTAGGTAATTTGTGTGCAATTATAAACGTCAACAAATACGTGTTAGAGTGATCCATAAACATGTTAATAATGTGCTGTAATTAAGCATCACTAAAGCTGTTGCTTGAATTCTGTTTAATAAGCAATCATGTTCTAGGAGGAAAGACATTATTGCTGTTTTACATCAAATCACATCAAACATATTTTTCCCATCCCTCACCTTTTCTCGATGGCGTCTATGTTTCTGATGAGCAGTAAGACCTGCCGGGAGGCGCATTCCTCCCTGTCCGAGAAGAGCAGGTGGTGGCCGGTGACGCACAGGGTGCCTCTGGCCGGCGGCTGGAGCGGCTGTCGGAGCACAACATCCTCCACGTTGGCTGTCTTTATGTGCTCGGAAAACTCCATCAGAATAAAACCGAACGTCTTCAGATCACTCCCTGGCCTCACTTAGAAAGTGAAAGCAAATTATCTTATTTCTCGCTCTTTCAGTTTGTATGTTTGGCGATAAGGAGCCTATAAATAGTGATATCAGCCTGTGCTGCTCACACACAGGTATCCTAGCAGCCTTCTGGAAACTGAATCACGATGGTTGAGCCTACAGAAGGAGGAAGCGCACATTTCCTGAGTAATGCAGTTGTGTAATTGATGGCAAAAAAGTGTTGTCTTCTCTACCACACCAGATAGCGGTGAGCTGCCTGTTTGTATAATAGATGGCCGCTAGATGGCGACACAACAGCACTTATTCACACCAGGAGTGGCGGAGTGGAGGAAGAGTTGGTTCCACGAGTGGGAAAAAAATGATCAAAAAGTTGTACCTGTACGTAGATCTAGATTTAATAGTTCACTACAAAATATTAGAGTAGGGTTTGAGTTTATTTATTGATTCACTCGGCTGAAAGCAGAATTTTAATCTTGTATAGGCAAGTTTTTATTTAAAAAAACACAAATTCTGACAATAATTATATAGCGATCACTACCAACCAAACCCTAAACTATATATACTAGTTTGAGACAGTAGAAAATACGTATATATTCTTAATGTAATGCAGAAAAGAGATGAATGCAATTTTAAAATTGAATTAACACAATATTGTTATATTAAATGGTGGCAAACTATAATTTTATGCAGGTTGGGAAATACTTGGTAATTAGAGTAGAGAGAGTAGCCAAACATACAAACCGAAAGAGTGAGGGGGAAAAAAGAGTTTGCTTTCATTTTTAAAGTGAGACCAGGGAGTGATCCGAAGACGTTCGGTTATTCAACTTTCTTTTCCTCTTTAGACAGTTTAGGATGTGTGTGTGTGTGTGTGTGTGTGTGTGTGTGTGTGTGTGTGTGTGTGTGTGTGTGTGTGTGTGTGTGTGTGTGTGTGTGTGTGTGTGTGTGTGTGTGTGTGTGTGTGTGTGTGTGTGTGTGTGTGTGTGTGTGTGTGTGCTATCTAATGAACTTTGAGTGGCGTCAAATTGCTTTTATGAAGAGCCGTAAATTTTAAAATTAATCAAGTATAAAGAAAAGGTTCAAAAATTGTTTTTAAAAACAGGGAATCTTGTCATAATCAGTTCAGAGTTTTAACGGGGGTCTTCATCACGTACGCATTTGATTTTGTCTTTTTTACACTTCTTACACTTCACTCGGCTTTATTTATTTTATGTAGCGACTAGACCTACAGGCATTATTCAACGTTAAAAACATGACAGGTCTTTAAAAAACAAGTCACTGTATCGATTCATCTACCTAAAAGTAGATAGATAAGTCCACATCAAACAGCGCTTCTTTATTCTAAGACGTTATAACCAGCCATGACTATTACAAAGTAGACCAATCACAAGCCTTATAGTTGTAACGCTGCAGGCCTAATTAAACAGATCTCTGAGTAATTGTGGTGATATTGCTCCAATTTGACATGGGTGCGATTTGGGATCAAGTGTTGTTAATGGAATATTATCTACACTGTGTTCTAATTACTTTGACATAAAGAAATTAATTTTACTTCCTCCACTTCAGTTGTAATAGAAATGTGAAGTAACAGAAATACAATAGAACAAGTACATTTTGAAGAAGCAAACACATTTCAGTCAATGAATAGTTGTAACTTTATTTTCAATTGCGGATTAAAGTGTGTCTTCGCCAAACTCGTTCTGTGTACATCTCACTGACATGAGAAAAAAGAGAAATGAGCAGACTGTAACCGATCCAGCCTTTGGGCGGTCACTGCTTCGTGTCTCCCTTTAAAGGAGGTGAGGACCTGCTGAGCCGCCCAGCCACAGAATTCACGGATACACACCACTGGCTCCTGTCTGCGCCGATGGATTTTAAGGAGTTTGGAGACGAGTCCTCCGACGGGGACGCGGAGGATCTGGACAACGTGAAGGCTCTGACAGAGAAGCTGAAGCTCCAGACGCGCAGACCGTCCTATCTGGAGTGGCAGGAGCGGGTCCAGAACCGACCCTGGACCGAGAGCCTCACGGACGAAGATTCTGAAAGACAAGTTTCTTTTCCTGCAGCGCAGAGAAGTGACCAATCGGAGCTGGCTGTGCGCAACATCTGTGGCTTTGACACGATCGATGACGCCTTGGAGTTTTTAAGGAAAGAGCTGGTGAGTGACTCCAGGTTATTTAATCTGTTGTGAAGAGTGTTGTTCTCTACTGATGAGATTAACTTGACCTTGCCAAACTAGATTTTCCAAGTCTCTCACCGCATATGACTGAAATAGATCCATCTTCCTGCTTCACTCAGCTCTTCAGGTATCGTCTGCATTGCATGAATACCTGATTTACCATAGATTAGCATGAGGCATGACGGGAGTCACAGCCCAAACAAAGTTTGGGGACAGCGTGACATCTGTTTGCACACCATCGCAGGCTGCAGTGCGTTTATCACACAAGCCAGTGATTTACATCCCTCAACAGGATGACCATCAGCAGAGCCTTCCAAGTCCAAACATACCCACTCTTCCCACATCTGACATTCTTTTTAACCCCTTTCCCTCTCCTGTCCTGCTCAGAGAGAGATGCAGCTTCAGGACAACCGTCTGGCCCGTCAGCTGATCCGTCTGCGTGGGGAGATCCACCGACTGAAGGTGGAGCAGGTGTGTAACCGCCACAAAGAGATGCTGGACGACGCATCGTTCGAGCTGGAGGAGTGTGGAGAGGAGTCGGACCTGCTGTGCGACATCCCCATGAAGGCCGCCTTCGCCCTGTCCACTCCGCTCAAACACCTGGGCCTCACCAAGATGAACATCAACTCCAGGCGCTTCTCACTGTGTTGAAAACCTCTGGCCCCATTTCAGCTAGCATGTATCTGATGAGTCGGCAGCGTGTTTAGTTCCTGCTTAAGGTGTGTTTTGATCACAGATGCTGCAGGAGGAAATTAAAATGAGACATGTGGGTTTTTTCCCAAGGAAGCCGCAGGGCAGAAAATTTGAATATCAAACCTGTAGGGCAGAAACTCTAAATATCGATGCCTTCCTTATAAATGCAGCATGAGCTGCTCTACTGTTGACTTTTCTTTGCATGGTGCCGTGTTTGACAGAGTAAATGGATCAAGACGAAGAGCCAGCCTGAGAAGTAAAGGAAAGGGACTCCTGCTCAGTATCTGCTGTTGAAGTCAAGAACAGTTAGGAGGGGAGTTCTACCGATTTGCAGGAAATAAACCAGAAATAAGTAGAGCACATTAGAATAGAAGGAAATGACTCGCTAAGCTTTTCAAACAGGTACCTGTTGGTTTACTCTTGCAGTAGTTCCCAACCTACAGGTCAGGACCTCGATAAAGGGCCAAGAGAAAATATGAGGGAAACAATACAGAAATCAGTTAAAATACATTTAGTGTGTTCTGTTTGGAGTAAATAACTGTACTGACTGAAAGAAGAGCTTGAAGGTGGATTGTCTGCAGTTTGAGCTGCCCATTTGAGGTCACACTTTAGACTAAGAGCAGTCCAGAGCCAAGTGTTCCAGCTGCTGAGGCCTTCATCAGGGTCACTGTCCCCTAAAGTATCCTCAGAGGAAGTTAGAGGTCACAAGGCAGCATTTTTACACCTTCTCTTCACAAACCAAAAATATCCCCACAGCCTCACCACAGCGGTGACAGGACCCAGGACGCTTTGCCTGATGTATTTTGTTTTCCATTACCACATCCAGATGCTGCACAGCAGCGGATGGAAACTATATATATATATATATATATATATATATATATATATATATATATATAGAGAGAGAGAGAGAGAGAGAGAGAGAGAGAGAGAGAGAGAGAGAGAGAGAGAGAGAGAGAGAGAGAGAGATAGAGAGAGAAAGAGAGAGAGAGAGAGAGAGATAGAGAGATAGAGAGAGAGAGATATGTTGTTGCCAATTGGGTGACTGAGAGCTCAGTATCCTAAAATTATTTGTGGCAGTGAGGAATAAGTCAAATGTGTTTTGATGAATTATATTTTATATTGATTTGAAATGTATTTAAAATAGAAGAACAGTCTCCTGTTAGCATTATTGCCATTTGATGTAGATTCTTAAATCAAGCTACTGTAATATGAATGTATCATATATATAAACATATATTAAAATGTCTTAAATATACACATGCACATATGAAACAATTAATAAATCATTTCAATATATCTATATTGTTTGTCAATCTTATTTTAGTAGCATTGTATTTCATTACTAGGTTAGGACAGCTATATGTTAGGAGTTTTAGGACAGGTATTTTTGAGAATTTCTTTGCTTCTATTTATACCATCAGTATTATCTGGCTTAAACATCACCGCATGTTCCACTGGTGTCATCCATCCTTGTTCTTTGAGCTATCCTGCACAATAGTCGTTTCTTTCCCACTGGGAGACACTCATGACCTGGTGTAATATACAAACATATGAATGGAGCCCCAGAGCCTTACATTATTGAACATAATTGGTTGAACAAGAAACCGAATATGCTTCAGCAGAGAAGGACCGCTATGAGAAATTAGAGCACAGCTAGAAATGACATGTGGTGTCCTTCAGGATATGAATGACCTCATGTGTGACCTCACTGCTAGAAATCAATATCATAGAAAATACACAAAGGCCACGGCGTTGAACTTCAAGGGCTCCTGATTCTGAAAACACTGTCAATAGAGAAAGTCTTGGTTCTCATGTTGTTCCGCTCCACCCTGCAGATTGGAACTCATGAACTTTTCCTCACATCATACCATAAGTCACTGTATGAGATCTTTAAATGTTAATAAAGCATCCAGTGTTATTTAGAGACTGAAAAAAAATCTTTAAACAAATGCTATTTATAGTAAATAAGGATCAAATTAAAGAAAGAGGCCAGCACCTAGATCATGGGGCAAGGAGGAGGAGGAGTGTCGGAAAACTTTGATAGCATCTCTTCAACTGCGTAACAGAATTTGATTTCCAACCACATTTGGAAGTAATGACAGCTGTGAGGGGAAGCTAGGAATATCTGTTAAGGATCCAAATAAGGTGAAGCAATTTTAGTATGTGTGAAATGGTCCACAATGTCATTCTACTGTACTGACGATGTATATGTGTCTGAAGAGATTCTGTCACCAGAAACAATTTGTGTGCACGTAAATTTCCAATGTCAAAAATAGAGACATTTTTACCCACCGTCTACACTCTCTCAAGCTGTGCTGTATGGAAAAAGAGTGCTATAAGTGGTTTCATCGCAAGTGACACCACGTTAGTCTTTTAAGCACATATTTCTATGCACTTCCTGTACTATGTGGACTGACTTCCTGCCATTGCAAGCTCTGTAGCAGCAGCCACTCACCACAAGACAAAACATGCGGCCCACAGCAGAGTTGTCTGAACGATTAAATGGAGGCAGCGCAGGCTTGAAGCGTGTTAAGAATCTGACAGGCTTGTCAATTCATGTCTCTTCTCATGGCGAAATGTGACCATGACCAAGCTAAATAGCATAATAATTTCTAAAACATGCCACTCACAGATCAAGATTTCTTTTTCCTTTCTTTTTGGTCTTAGAGATAAGTGTGATTCGTTTTGTTTATTTTTTCACTTGGCGTATAAGAACTCAGTCCATGTTTCTAAATACTTTTGTTGTGCACAAATGACAAAGACTGAATATGTGACATGGATAATATAAGGAGGCTTGAATCTACCAGAAGGGGCACATAACTACTCAAAGGTGACCTAAATGGTGTCTTGTACAATGTTGCTACAAATTGCATGAGTTATAATTAATTGTATTACTGCAAAAGCCAGGTTAAGGCTGTTTGATCTGCTATATCCAATTGAAAACACTCTTGATTGTCTTTCCCATCAACTCAATCCAACATCAAGGGTGTTCCTCATTTTAAAGGTCACACACGTTGTAAATATGACCACATCTCTGAATGCTAGCGTATCATGCCCTCCAAGCACAACTGCATTGGAAAATTCACATCTGGGTTCCCACTTTGGAAGGGGTGCTGTCCTGACCCCGTTACTGTGTAGCCTGCAACGTTCTCCTGCAGACACAGCTGCAGGGCACAGCACCTGTTAGAAGCCTGCAGAGCAACCCTCATCCTTTCAACGACAGGAAACTCTTCTTCGTTGCTCTCCTACACTTGCCTCAACCTGACTGCGTACAGAAACACATCAGTAGTCTGTGAGTTATAAGAGAAGCAGACAATGACATTTTCACACCATGATGTCAATGATGAAGAACTTTACAAGTAAATTTTTAGGATAAAAATATCTATGGCATGTGCTCAAATTTGATTCTTGAACACCTGAAGAGACGATTCATATTTTGAGAGGTAAGTTTCACATTTTTATCTGTATTGTGTAGAAGAACATGTACAAGGAAAAAACATGTGACTCAGTGAGATCACGATAGAGTAGATTGTTATAATGCCATTAAATGTCAAACCTAGAAGAACAAGTAAAAAAACCAGAATTAATATTAGTTGCATCTGCCTTTCAAATTATTTAAAATAAAAGATAGCAATAAAACACATTTAAACACTGGTTGGGTTGATCAGAAATGAATGGGAGCACTGAAAAAATAGTATTCTTTTCCATTTTATAAAATATGTCATTATATTTAAGACATTTATTATTACAGTTTGATCACTTCTTGTCTACATGTGACAGATAATGTAGGTGATGATGACTGGCTGTGGAGTACAAAAACTGGCATTTGAAATTTTATGTAAAACAACCAAAATAAGTGATATCAAAGTGTAACTTCTATGCATAAATGTTCTTTCTTGGTTTATTGTATTGTTGATCTCTTGTGAAAACATGCAGTCTAGTTTATTAGTCTAAAAGCTTCACTCACATGAAATATCCTGCAGGCATTGTTTACCATCTCCCCAAAATACTTTACAAAAAATAGCAATCGTTAGTTTCTGTTTGGAAAAGCCTACGGGTGCCGACCATAAAACGAAGAGTCATCGTTTTCCTCAGTGGAAAACGATGACTTTGTTTGTATGACTCTAAGCGCTGGAGCAGACGTAGGAGGACTGAAGGCCTCCGTACTCTGGCGAACCCCAGCGGATCGCTCCTCGATACAGTGGTGTGTCGTTCCTGGGTCAGGGCTCTCCAGATCTTTCTCACGGCTCTGAGCCTTCGGGACAGGGGGCTGCTGCCATTGGCCCACTGACCCTGTTCCATGAGTGGTCCATTGAGAACTGAGTGGGCCTAAGAAGGCTATTTCGGTCAGGGAACCACTGCACAACATAATGCAGAACACGTGCAGATGTCGGATTACACAAGATTAGCCCTTGTGGCAGACTAATCAAATCTGAATTAAAATATGAAGCATGTGATTCGAAAGTGGCAAAAACAATGTGGGGTTTGTTACAGTTCAGGATGTGATTCATGGTGTAGTTTTATATGACATCTTATTTATATACTGTTAACATGAAACATTAGCAAGGCTCTTCATTACATCCTGCGAAGCGGTGATGTATTGTAATTGTCAGTGTTAGTGTGTTTGTCCATCCATTAGTCCACCAAATATCTGCACAAACGTTGCAGATAGAAAGATGAAACAAAAAGCACATTACTTGGGCGGCAAAGGGGATGAAAATGAGATGATGACCTTGACCTTGAGAAAACTAGGTCAAGGTCAAATTTAAACTTTTGTACTCATCGCGGATTTTTGGAAGACAGTCACGTGATACTTTACGAGCATTCTATTGGCTGATGGCATCTGGAAGTGCGTTACGTTCTGTGAGTGTCAGACTTCTGTGAGACACAAAAGTGCTTTAAACAGTCGATAAGAATGTGGGAAAAGGTAATACAAATAGATGGTGGTTTGATATAAGTACTCATAAATGTTTAAATTACTGTAAATAATAAGATAAATAATTTGTCGCTCTATTGCGGAATTTGTTAATCGCGTGTGGTTCCTGGAATGCATTAACTGCGAGGAACGACGGCGCATTGATGGAACACATTTCTGAAACCTGATGAGATATAATCACAAAACAAAAACCAACATTTTGAGGAAGCCAGAGGGACAAAAATGTGTAGATCAGGGTAAAATGTTGAATTCAGGGGTGTCGCGGGATGTTGCAGTCTCTGACTGCCTTGTTTCCAGTTTGATTCATCGTCATGTGTCCATTATGACACATGAGCCCTGAGTCACAGCAGAGAAACAGCAGATTTCTTATCATTCCAAACCTCAAATGCAACTTTGAAAGAAATCTTTTATCAGCCATCAGTGAAGTATGTTAATACAAATTTACCTCCACCAATGACGTCATGTTTTCACTGTTATTAGTTAGTTATTTGAATCCCATAAAGTCCCAGACAGACTTTGTTGAAACTTGGTAGAAGGGTTAGCCTCTAGTGATGACGAATCCATTCAGTCCAAGAGCAGATCCAGATTTAATGACACATTCATTAATTTCTTTACTTCCAACATTGCAAGATTGAGCTTTTTTCTTGACAAATATCCTTATCATTTACACATGAACTGTTTGAAAGATTTTCAGGATACATGGTGAAAAGGTGTGTCAAAATTGGAGCCATTGAATTTTGGAGAGTATCTGGATGAAGAGGGAGATTTCTTCTTGACTGACTTTAACAGAACCCTGAGGGCATTTCAAAGGAACACAAGCCTTGATGAAATTTGGATTAGGGTTTAATTGACTTAAAAGCACCTGACCAGCCTCTGCAGATGTCTCTCTACTATTATTGTAAAGAGTGTTTGATTTCTGTCCCGTATAAAAATGTATTTTTTGGTTAGTTTGAGACAATTGTCCATTATAGTAATCTAAGATCGAAACCTCAACGATAGCACTCTTATTAGAGAACCTGTGACACTGATAAAAGAGTACTTATTATTTCCTGGACGCCTTGATGCTCATTCCTCACACTCTTAAAGCTCTGAACATGTGACTTGCAGGAAAAATGGGATGTAACTGCAGTTCGGACTATTCAGACAGCGACTGGATGGAGAACTTTGATGACATGTGTGAACACTGTAACTGTCCCATAGCTCCCGAGTCATGTAATCCAGTAAGTGTCTGTTGATATCACAGAATCAATGTGCGAACATGTTTATTTGTGTACACGTGAATGTGTTAGTACATCTCATGAATGGCTCTGTATTTGTGCGGCTGGATTTAGGGTTTTGAACTTTATACAGCACAATCTGATGTTTTTGATTTCACCGTTGCTTAAGTTCAGAAAGGGTTTAAAACTTACGTAACTGTAAGGGAAGCTGTCTTTTGTGCTTGTGATTAATTGGAAGCTTAGCCTCAGTGTTGTTTGTTTCCTCTCATGAGTCAGATGCACCATTAGATTGGGAATAAAGGAGAAAACCACCTGTGACACAGTACAGCCAAAAATTATGTCTGTAAATAAAAGAAACTTGACAACAGTTAATGAAAAAGCTACATTTCAGGAGATTGAATTCAAAATCTAATCTTGTGTTTCTCTCTCAACAGTACACAAAGCAGCTGATTCAAATTCAACCATCGCAGCATTCGCCTCCGATGTCTCCCCTACAAGGTGCTATTTGTTTATTGTTTGTGTTTTTGTTGGAGCCCCTTACTTGTTATAAGTTTACTCAAGCCACAAGACACTCTTTTAAACCGATCAGCAGAAGTAGAGGATGGACAGCCTAACAGATGACGATGAGGATTGAATTACAATGGAAAGTTACTAAAATTATTTATGTTATACATTAAAATACACTAAAAGCAATAAAAATATTTTCTAAAATTAGATTTAGAGTACAATTAACTGTATTGTCTTCGCATCTTTCAGTCTTTTCAGCCTCACAATTTTAAAGAATTACAGTATTTCAATCTTTGCTGACATGATGCATGTTCAGGCGATAGCTCATTGGCTAATCCTCCTCGGCAATCAAGTTGTCGGCTCTATTGATGATCTATTGCAAGGTGTTTACCAATTACTGCATATAGAAAGCAATAACAATTTTATTCCTGGGGTTGTTTTTTTTTACTGCCGGTTGGATTTCACCTTCATTGTGTCCCTTTTCATTCTGCTGGAGCTTGAGTTTTCTTGAGGCTCACCCCAATAATCGTGCATAACAAAAGAAAACAATCTTCATCCCTTTAACAGAAGTCAAATCATGTTGTGACTGGGTCATCATTTCGTACATCGTACTTTCACATAAGTTACAACTAATAATTGCCATGTTTATGAGCAACCGCCTGTCTGTCAACAGAACAAGTTAAACACTCAAGACAAGGCAAAAGATATTTTTCTATTTAGAGTCAGTGAAGTAGTCAAAGTATTCTTTAATTAAATTCTCGAATCTTCCTCTTGCAGACAACCTTGTGGAGGCTATATACAGCTATGAACCCAACCATGATGGAGACCTGGGCTTTGAGAAGGGAGACAAACTCAGGATCATCAATAAGTAAGTTGCTGATCCACATGTAGAAAACCTGAGTTGTATTTTATTAGCTCATAACCAAAATACTGAGAAAATGAGTAATGAGAAAATATGTGCTGTTTTAATTTTATCAATTGTTTTGGCAAAGAAAAAGCTGTCTTTAAATTAATAAAGGTGAAAGGTGAGGAGGACTAATTTATGTGATTGATTTTGTGTTAAGGGAAAATAATGAAATTCTAATTCTAAATTGATTACGTTGTAGGAATTAGATTGTTTTGAAATTTTCAATTTGAGCATGTACAAAGACGAAAAAAACAACCCACTTTTCTATACATCCTTAGAGAAGTTTAGTTTGAAAAAACTACTACTCTGATGATTTTATTTCTTCTGACATAGGGAAGATCTAGAATGGTACTTGGCTGAGTCTCTCACCACAGGCCAGCAGGGCTACATCCCATACAACTTTGTTGCAATGACAACAGTGGAGACAGAACCGTACGTCACAAAGGAAACATAATGACGCTTCTGTTATCACCATCTCATTTAATATACACTGTGTCCCTGGGGGGGAAGGGTAGTGGCCTTGAAGTGTGAAATATGTTTTATGTTTGTTGCAGGTGGTTCTTTAAAAACATCTCGAGAAATGACGCCATGAGGCTCCTCCTCGCTCCTGGAAATACTCAGGGCTCTTTCCTAATCCGAGAGAGTGAGACAACCCCAGGTGAACTGATCGTCATAGTGATGATTCATTTACAGTCTATACACAATAATGTTCGCCACAAGTTTATGACATCAAAGCTCCATGATGCATTTAAAAAGCACAAGCCAGAGCAGGCACGACGTGACATGTCCTCCATCACTCTGTCGTTATATCTGGTTGTTTTATTATGACCCGTTTCTCACAAGCCTCTTTCCTTTCTCGTGACTTGCTTCACTCATTTAGTTTCCGTTTTGTTTCATGATGAAACTTAATGATATAGACCTGTTCATGAACGTTTCCACCATCCCTCTGTTTTTGCCAGAAATATATCACAAGCAATAAGATTCTAACCCCACTGGACTCCTACTACAGTAGTTGATCCAAAATCTGGTGCAGAATAAAGTCTAGAAGCTGATAGAGTTTGATCACTGAAACTCTATCAGCTTCAGAGTTTTCTTCAGCTGATAGAGTTTGATCACTGAAATAAATATAGTATTGATTTACAATGTTAAAATGTGACATGAAAAACTGGATTTATGATTTTCTCCTAATTTAGGTGATATCTGCCGAATTTAAGTTTCTTTTTTGTTTCTTCTTTGCTCCAGGTTCATACTCCTTGTCAATCCGGGACTTGGACCAAAACACTGGCGAGGGCGTCAAGCACTACAGAATCCGCAACATGGACAACGGCGGCTTCTACATCACCGCCAAGATATCCTTCAACTCACTGAGGGAGCTGGTCCAGCATCACTCACGTGAGTGCCACCTCTTGATGGAGGTTACAGATCCTCCTGTGTGGGGCTTCATCTGAATCATTACAGATGTGTCTCTCTCTGCTATCCAGGTGATTCAGATGGCCTGTGCACAAAACTGATGAAGCCGTGTCAGTCAAGGGTCCCGCAGAAGCCCTGGTGGCAGGATGAGTGGGAAATTCCACGAGAATCCCTGAAGTTGGAGCGCAAACTTGGAGCTGGACAGTTTGGAGACGTTTGGATGGGTGAGTGACAGAGAGGATGAAGAATTAGAGACTGGAGGAGGAAGAGTTAGTCAAGGGTTTTAAAAAAGAAAGTCTGTCATTAAAGTTTCCATTTCGTACGTGAGGGTTTGAGCACTTCTGCACAGATATATCACTTTTACGAACCTCAGATCAAGTTGTGGGTTCGACTGTCTGTCTGCTAGGCAACCATGGGCCAGGGCTTTTCTGCAGAGTGTGCAGAATGGCTTCCTCAACACAACCTTAATCATAGCCTTGTATGAGTTGGTTAACTGGAGAATGCAATAAAGTATTATCCTGTTATGCAACATTATTCAAACTGCATTAATCTACTTCTTCTGTGAGTTCACATCGTAGGAACTGTCTACTTACACTCGCATGAAGTTCTATTATCACCACACAAAGTTAGGTTAAACAGAGAGGTAAAATGTTTTACTCAAAAGGGTATCAATTGAAATAATACAAAACATACTCGCACAATATTTTCCGTTTACATTTGCCAGACCAATTTAACATCCTAAACAAGCCACTGTTTTAGAGATAAACATTACCAACCATGGAACGTATCCTCATCTGACAGCCACATTCTATTTACAGAATGTCTGTCATGCTGTTTGGGTAGCATATTTAGCTCTTTATCCTCATCCAAACACTTGTCCTACTTGAGTAATGGCACCGATCGTCAATTGTTTATTCTTCTTAGCACAGAACTATTCAATAACTGTTCTATATAGCAGGAGGATGTTAATTTTAGGTAAAAGGGAAGGAGGGATGTGCTGAATAGCAGCATGCATTCCCAGGATGAGGTCTAATTCTGTGAGCTGCTTGTGTTTTCTCTGACTGAAGGTGAAACTGGTTGGCCGTGGGGTTGGTTTACAGGATACAGGAGTGTCAGTGAAGCGTAGTTGAAATTAGATCCTGTTTGCAAAGGAGTCATGTGGAGCTGTTATATTAACATTTCCGACCACAACTCACTGAATAACCAGTATATTTGTTCCAGTTGCTCTGATGTCACTTTACCTTCTATTAGTTATAGTGCAGCAACTTATGCTCACTGTTCACGTTGAAATGTCTCAACAACTAGTGAATTAACTTGTCGTTAAGTTTTAGTTCATTCAGAAACTTAACTTGATAGACTATGGGTTTCAGCTCTGGCACCAATGTGATGATGGGATGTTTGGTTTGGAAAGAAATGAGTCAACAGTGCAATCAGTATTGTTCCTGGCACAGAACATTCTCAGCATCAGTGACTTATGTGCTTTCTAAATGAATTTTGATTATTGAATTAATTTTTTTTCTTCTCTTACCAAGTCAAACTAGGCCGAATACTTTGCTTTATGACTAAACTACTGTAATTCCTTAACTCCCCAGTTGTACTCTGTATTTAGTTATACTATATAGAGTGTTTTTTAAAGCAAAATAGCAATATGACATTCTGTTTAATATCACATGATGTCACCATATTTACTAACACTTAGCTCAAAGCATCATCATGACAAAGCACAACTTCACAAAGCTGAGTTCAGTGTGTGTGTGTGTGTGTGTGTGTGTGTGTGTGCGTGCGTGTGTGTGTGTGTATGTTTACATTCAGGTGTCTACAACAATGAGAGGAGGGTCGCTATCAAGAGCCTAAAGATTGGCACGATGTCAGTGGAAGCTTTCCTGACAGAGGCCAACATGATGAAGAACCTGCAGCATCCACGCCTTGTTCGCCTCTTTGCCGTTGTTACACAACAGCCAATTTTTATTGTGACAGAGTACATGGAAAACGGTGGGTAGACACTTGTGTCAATGCCTGGGGCATTTTACTAATACTGCCCATCATCAAGAGGGAATTTCAGATTGCACTTAAAAGCATTTAAATAATTGTTACTGAAATTCCATTCAGTAATTTCTTCACCTGGACTACCGTATGTCTAAGCATGTCTGAGGCTATCATTTCTTCATCTCCTGCTCTGTACGCTTGAAATCCACGGGCGGTGCTGTCAGGGTAAATAAGTTCAGCGCCTGGAGCAGAGACAAAGAAAGTATTTTATAGTCAGGATCACAAATAATGATCTGCTATTCGACTCTATGCACCAGAGCACATGCTTGAACAAAACTCTGGGTTGCTCTATTCGGTTCACCTTCTTCATGATTCATACACTGTAAAATCTCTCATTGTAAACTTACAGTAATTAAACTGCTTTGTTTTTCTAAATTTACAACACAGTACTGCTGATAGCCCTTTGTAAATTACTCTGAACTCACAGTTTACAAACTGGATATGAATCTAGCAAGGCACCAGTATTGTCCTGTCCACACATGGATCCCTGACAAAGAAGCAATCTATGGATGTAACCCTACATGGCTTAATAAAGTGGGTGATGGTTTATAAGTTTATCTGTGACAAAAGGATGAACAAGTTGGAGCATGTTGTTACATTAAAAATTTAGTTCCCACAATTCCCTTTTACCTTTTCTTTTTCCCATGATGCTCTGCTGTTTACACTAAAGTTTACAGTACACTGCTTTAAATAATAGCATTCTATTAAAGTGCTGTTATTATGTATTATTTCTCTCAAACTGTGTTGCAGTTACAGTACGTCACCGTATGATGGTGAAACAGTTGAATACTGAACACACATTTTGATTTTTTGTTTTACAGTGTAGCATTTCCAGACATTTGCTCCACGTCAGTGCTCATGAAACCAGGACTGGCTTCCCAGTCATGTTTGATAGACAGTTAAAAATGAGATGATCAAAGCAGTTGTCACCTATGACTGTAAATGAATGCAGCTGTGAGAAATCCTAAATAAGGATACTGAGTCCTGAGCCTGGCTGCTCAAATGCTGCTGCACTGAAGTGGCTCCTGTTATTTTCAGCTTCTCTTCATGATCCTAATGTGCGTACCACTGTGTGTTAAAATGTTTCAAAGAAAACTTGAACTTTCACTTATCTCTCTGCACCTCTCCTGACAGCTTACTTGGTGTTTACTCACTAAGGGAAAGTCTATCCTGGACATTCTGAGACATGAGGGGGTTAAAAATGAGAGTGTGATTCGCCAAGTTATTGTTCAGCCCTGATGAGGCCTGGATGCTTTCCAGAATTTGTGTTAGGCACATGCATCCACAGAAACTCACATGCAGATACACATGATCCGTAGATTGTAACACTATCGCATTTACGGCAGTAAACAACACCAACAATGGTTGTTTGTTTGGCTTCTTTCCAATGAATCTTCCTTATATAACAAGTGACATTTGGAATCCCTGTGAAACCGTTATTTACACACAAATGTGTATGTTAAAGCTCCATCGTCATTTTTTAACCTCAAATGTCTCTTTTCACTTGGAGTAACAAAAACAAAAGGCATAAAAGGAATGTGGTCACAAACACAACAGCTGCCCTGCTGCTTGATTGAATGGAACGCCTTTGTATGGTCTTGTATGTGTGGCCTGTAAACCACCACCACCAGCTTTACATGAAGCTGCTTCTTTGTCTGGGATCCATGTGTGGACAGGACAATACTGGTGCCTCTGTTGTAGAGAGAAAGGATGACTCGGAGTTCAGGTCTTTTCAATTTATTCCTTTTTTATTGTCTAAGACAAAGATGGAAAATAACAGGCTGGTCATCCCTGTTTCCTTTTGTGATCTTGACAAAGAGTGTTCCTCTCAGACTTCAAAAGCCATCTTCCGGACTTAACAACAGGAGCAAGGTCTCCTTATTCCTGGTACAGACATTCCTCTTACAGCGTTTCCTTTGGTTTGACTTGGCTGGCTGGAGGGGCAGTGGTATTGTTCAGTGGTTAATCAGATTCCACACAAAGTTGACTTTCACAGACTATGTGTCAATCTGACTGATGTCATATGCACTTCCTCCAAGTGTTGTGTTCCCTGACTTGAACTGCTATTTTGATCCAAGTCTATTTTTGTCTGTGGAGCCTCACAGTGTTTTTGACACTCAATCTTAGAAAGTGTCATTAGACATCTGGATGATTAGACATTTGTTTATATATTTATATTAATGACTTTTTTTAAAAATTGATGCAACTTTATTATCATTTCTGCAGGTAGCCTTGTGGATTACCTAAAAACAACGGCAGGAAGCAGTTTGCCCATGAACACTCTTATAGACATGGCATCTCAGGCAAGACAATCGCTCTCTTGTATCCACGTGTCTGTCTCCTTTACTTTCACACCTATTGCAAAAGTCCCTTTCTTTTATTCTTATACTTCCTGTTCTCTCTGCATGATCCTCACAGACAGGAAAGTGACCACACTTGTGTTGAGGCTTACATTCAACACTCTTATTGTAATAACAGCAGAGCTGGATAGATGTGTGAGCAGGATTGTTCTCACCAAGGGGCAGCATCTCACAAGCAGGGCATGGTGACGAACTGTGAAACTGATTGTTTTTCCTTGTTGTGTCTCCAAATTTGTCTATAATTTGAATTTAGTGTCTTTGGCACCCATAGGAATATTCTCGTTGTAAAAATAGACGCCTCATAAATGACTTGTTTGATCATAAAAGTCAAACAATGGGTTTGAAAGAGACTAGTAAAGCAATAGTTTGGTATTTACAGAAGTGTGCTGATTTATGTCTTGTGTAGACTGAGGTATGAAGAACATTATAACTCTTGTATGTAAGTGTAAGGATACAATCAGCCTAGCAAAATATCCATTCATTCATTCATCGTCATGTACCGCCGCTGTATCCGCCGTAGCGGGTCGCGGGGAGCTGGAGCCTATCCCAGCTGGCATAGGGCGTGAGGCGGGGGACACTCCGGACACGACGCCAGTGCACCGAGAAGCCACATACAAAGACATACAAACACGCACACACACACTCACTCCCACAGGCAATTTGGGACTGGCCAATCAACCTGAAGCGCATGCTTTTGGAGGTGGAAGGAAGCCAGAGAACCCGGAGAGAACCCACGCGGACATATTTGTGTGTGTGTGTGTATGTGTGTGTGTGTGTGTGTGTGTGTGTGTGTGTGTGTGTGTGTGTGTGTGTGTGTGTGTGTGTGTGTGTGTGTGTGTGTGTGTGTGTGTGTGTGAGTGTGTGTGTAGATAGTTAGATAGATAGATAGATAGTTAGATAGATAGATAGATAGATAGATAGATAGATAGATAGATAGATAGATAGATAGATAGATAGATAGATAGATAGATAGATAGATAGATAGATAGATAGATAGATAGATAGATAGATAGATAGATAGATAGATAGATAGATAGATAGATAGATAGATACACTGTATGTGTATATGTAGTAAGCATCTTTAAAGTGGACTCTACAAAGAAGCATAAACTGAGCTACTATGCATCTGTGGCATCTGCAGCTGTCTGAGGACATATGCATTTGGAATACAGTATATTCATGTATATTCACCATCTGTGGTACACAGACGCCCAGACAGAAATGATGTATAACCATATATGTAAACCTTAAGTGATGTCATTGGCACTATATAGAATAAAAGAACTGTCCAAATGGTAAAACACTGATCATGTCAGCATGTACTTGATCAAATAATCCAAGCTGATAAGCCATTGTGGGTAACGGAATTGAAAACGCAACCACAGGAAGACAGACCAACAAGAAAGAAGATTTGACATCCGGAGCAGGCAGAAACTGGGATGTCGTAGAGCTCACCACAGAGAGCTTGACTATGTGGCGAACGTATTTTACAGAAAGAGGCTTTCAAACCCATCATAATGTACTGCACAAAGTGAAGACTCATTTATACTACGTTCAACATTAAATCAGATAATTGATGTAGCTGCCAAAGCCCTCATACTTCCATGTTCTTTAGTGATACATCCACAAGTGGTTGGTGAGGAGGCAAATGTTCAGGCAACAGAAATGCTGGCAATGTGGGTTTTGATAATGTAACTAGTAGATAAAAAGTGCTAAAAAGCAGAGGCAGCCTTGTTCTCAGCATTGGTTTATGATGCCATTGAATACACCACACCTAAGAGATATTTTATTACTGTCATGTTACATGATTTAAGACTATTAGTGACCTCCGGCAGTGACTAGAACTGTTCAATGATATTCTGTAAATGTGTGTAATCTGGACGTGCTGAGAGTTTCTACAAATTAATAAAAGCCATGTGGAATTTAAATAGATAGCAAATGAGTACAAAATGAGAGTTTTGAAGTTTCACACTGTTTCATAAATCCGATGAAAGGAATACAGCAGAAAGAGCTGTTCTGTTCTATGAATTAGAAGCTAAAATGACAGCACAAGTTTATGATACACAATCCCACACATACGTAATTCTCAGATGTCTGACAAGCCCCCTGGGGTCATACACACCTACATGAGAGATTCTTTTGTCTAGAAGGCCCACAGCTGACCCAGAAAAATGTAGATGTGGATATTTGAACACACACCTCGTCTCGCACATCAGAGTGGATGATGGAAATTATTAGCATTGACCTCACACATTTGGTGTTTCATCATTTTTTCTCTGCCATCTGCCCATGAGAAAATGTCTCGTTATTATTATTTGATAAATCACCAAATATTTTGTTTGTAGTTGTCCAGTGAAGTAAAAGTAGGGCTTACAGTTTCAGGATGTGAGGCAGGCAGAGCCGTTCACCTGGGTGGAGTGCATTGGGGAGGGAAGGTGAATGGGAAAAGGAACTGACCTGGGGAAATAACAAACTCTTTGGTTCCGCAGTCTTTCTGTTCATTTTTCCAGCACACATAAATACTAAATCACACTCAAATTCTTCACCCTGTCACGCAAAATGCTCAATCACACAGATGATGATGATGATGATATGCTTTTCCCTGCAGGTGGCTGACGGCATGGCCTTCATCGAGGCAAAAAATTACATCCATCGAGACTTGAGAGCAGCCAACATTTTAGTGTCTCATGAACTCATCTGCAAGATCGCGGACTTCGGACTGGCAAGAGTGATTGAGGACAATGAATACACAGCAAGAGAGGGTACCCAGACCTTATGGAGCTGTTTATCTATAGATCTTGTTTTCGTTCAGTCCATGGAACCGTCTTTTTTTCAGCCTTAAAAATGTGTCTTATATAGTATTATTTCTTTTTCTTCAAAGACTTTTTTGCATGTCAAGGAAATGTTTGAACTAGAATATCTGAATTTTGGAAATTGACAATGCGTGCAGTGTCTCCACCTAGTGTTCAAACTTTGTTGTTTCTCCTCTGTGCATAGGTGCAAAGTTCCCCATCAAATGGACTGCCCCGGAGGCTATTAACTACGGCACCTTTTCTATAAAATCAGATGTGTGGTCATTTGGGATCCTCCTGACAGAAATAGTGACATATGGACGTATTCCATACCCTGGTAAACACTCAATCCCTGTACTATTAGTCATCACAAAATCAATTGAAATTATTAAATTCAACTACAACTGTTGAAACCATCATAAGCAGTACTTTTCTTACTCCCCTCCACAATTTTGTTCAGGTATGTCTAACCCAGAGGTAATCCAAAACCTGGAGCGGAACTACAGAATGCCTAAGCCTGACAACTGTTCAGATGGCCTTTATAACATCATGTGTTTATGCTGGAGGGAAAACCCGGACGACAGGCCCACCTTCGAGTACCTGAGAAGTGTTCTGGAAGATTTCTTCACTGCCACAGAGAAGCAGTACCAGGAGTAGTCCTAATGTGGCAGAACGACACTGACTTTTAAAGATACTGAAATTAACACCACGGCAGGGGAAGATGGATGGTGGAATCTATTTTTTCTTTTCCCAAATAGAGGATATTGTTTCTGAATCAATGTTATCCTGAAGTGACCTCTTATATTTGACAGGTACTTGTGGAACTTGAACTTGTAACAGATGGCCCATTGCAGAGCCACTGACTGTGACTGTCGCACTATTTGAAAGAGGGGCCTGTCAGATGTGACTGAACCAGTGGTTCTTCTCCCGGTGCTCGTGATTTAAATGTAAATACTGTCAAACTGTTACAGCCGTGGTTAACAAGTTTAAGTCATTTTTTTTAGGTTTATATGAAAGTGGTTCATATAAATGTGGTTATCAGCCAGATTCTTTACAACATATTTCAAAATGTACATTTTTAACGTTTGGCCTATTGCATTCTGGACCTTGTAGTTCTTGATCTTTGTTTTTTGGCAACTTATTCTGCTGATACAGTATACCAAAAACATCCTAGAAGTCATTTGTATATGCAGTCCGTATTTTGTGTAAATAAAATATTTTCAATTGTGCACCAAAAAATCTTCAGGTCTGACCACTCCACTTACTATTTTATGCTCTTTCTGTGGAAATGTCATCATCTGGGGAATGAACTTGATACTTGATGTTCGTTTGTTATTATCCTCCGATGACTCCTTTTTAATCAGCAGTATTAATACGAGATACCGCTCCTGACCGTGGGGGGGGGGAGCAGGGTGGTTATGGCGCCCCCTTTCGGTGGCGGTTAACACTTCATCTCATTGATTGGACGTGATACGAACTCTTCGCCTCAAGTCGCTCTTGTCTGCTGCGGTGTGCTGTGAAAACCAGCCAAAGAGCATTAAAATGGCGCTCACTTCCCAAGGAACAAAGAAAAAAGTTTGCTACTACTATGATGGTGAGTATTTACACTCATGCGCTTTGGACGATGGACGCAGTAAGGAATAAAATCTGCAACTTTGCACGAACAATGGTTGCTGCTTATTTCACCGCTTGCTAACCTGGTTCTTTAGCTTTAGCCTGAGCTAGCTTGAGTAGCAGGCGGCTTTCCTCGTCTCATTTAAAACAGTGTCGCTGATGCAGACAGTAATAATATCCTACAAATACCTTCCTAACCGCTGTCACAGTAATACTGAGTTTTACGTTTATCGGCATGATATTATCGTTTTAACCAGATCGGCGTTAGTTCACGGTACTAGCTAGAGAGCTAACAAAGGAGATGTGAGTCACGTTACTTCATTGCAACCGCAATTAACCCTCGGCTAGCATTAAGATGGCTAATCGATGCACCCTCAAATGTCGACTAGTTCACCGTGAAGTGATGCTTTGGGTGACATTAATCGATGCGAGTGTTTGAAATGTACCTCGTCACGTTTTGCCGGGCATTTACGACAGTTTCAATGAAGCTAATTTCCGTGTTTGGGAAAGAGACGTGCGTTTGTGGAACCTTTCTCTTCATCCGTGTTGGTGGAGCTGAATTCCATCCAGCTTTTGTCGGTGCAGTGAATCTCCTGCAGACAGCTGTGCTGCTCGCTTCGCCCCACATGTTTGCGTTTGTTCAGTCCTCCTGGTGAAGTCACCACCATCAAACGAGCTGCTTCTTGTTCATGATTCAGGCGATGTTGGAAACTACTACTATGGCCAGGGACACCCCATGAAGCCCCACCGAATCCGCATGACTCACAACTTGTTGCTGAACTATGGCCTCTACAGAAAGATGGAGATCTATGTAGGTTCACTTTACACCTCCTCTCACTAACTCCTGCTGCGCTTCAGGAACTAATTTCTCCTCTGTTCCAGCGTCCACACAAAGCCAGTGGGGAGGAGATGACCAAGTATCACAGTGATGACTACATCAAGTTCCTCCGTTCAATTCGACCGGACAACATGTCAGAATACAGCAAACAAATGCAGAGATGTAAGTTTGTGTAGCTTAGTATTATATTTTCTTGCTGGTCTGTAACCATCATAATATTGTGGTTATTTCTGTGCCCTTGATTTGCAGTTAATGTGGGAGAGGACTGCCCAGTGTTTGATGGTTTATTTGAGTTCTGCCAGCTTTCAGGTGGAGGCTCCGTGGGTAAGTTTGTGCCATGCATCGCCCAGTTACCTCCTGGGTATAAACCAACTGTTAAATCTCACCTCCTCTCTTTGGTCCAGCTGGTGCAGTGAAGTTGAACAAACAGCAGACAGACATTGCCATCAACTGGGCTGGAGGTCTGCATCACGCCAAGAAGTCTGAGGCCTCAGGGTTTTGCTACGTCAATGACATTGTGCTGGCGATTCTGGAATTACTCAAGTGAGTTGAAAAACCTTATTTGTGCCATAATATTCACTCATGAATGGATGAAAACAGGTTTGTTCTTCTGATTCCAGATATCACCAGAGAGTTCTGTACATAGATATTGACATCCATCATGGAGATGGTGTAGAGGAGGCTTTCTACACCACAGACCGCGTCATGACGGTTTCCTTCCATAAGTACGGCGAGTACTTTCCTGGCACAGGAGACCTTAGGGTAAGCATTGGATTATTTAACGGAGGAAAGTCACATTATCATAGTCAACAAAGAGCTGACATTTGCTTTACCTGCAGGACATCGGTGCTGGGAAGGGTAAGTACTATGCTGTGAACTACCCACTGAGGGATGGGATTGACGATGAATCGTACGAGGCCATATTCAAACCTGTGAGTGAATAAAGACTAATCCACTGATGGTTTAGTAGTTGGGATCCTCCTGAAGTTTTTAAGAGTGAGTGTTCTTCTGCAGATCATGGCCAAGGTGATGGAGATGTACCAGCCCAGTGCAGTGGTTCTCCAGTGTGGAGCTGATTCTCTGTCAGGGGACAGGCTGGGTTGCTTTAACCTCACAATTAAAGGTGAGTTAACAACCTCTCTACTAGTGACATGACTGCAACCATTATCAATAAAGTTCTGGGGTACCCCAAGGACTGTGTCATGGTCTACTGCATCCTAGACATATGTATAATTTACAGAGCTAAACTGCACGTTTACAGTAATGTGATTATTCAAATTCAGTCTGCAAGCCCAGGCAAAACAATTTCCTCAGTTCTCTGTGCTTTGTGCTCAGGCCATGCAAAATGTGTTGAGTACATGAAGAGTTTCAACCTGCCCCTGCTGATGCTGGGTGGAGGAGGCTACACCATCCGTAATGTCGCCCGCTGCTGGACCTATGAGACCGCCGTAGCCCTCGACACCTCAATCCCCAACGGTGAGGCGTAACATTCATGCTGTAATGAGTGTAAAATGATAGATGGTGCACTTTGAAGACATAATAATACTGAGCTTTACCTTTATTTTTTACACTTAAGTCAATTTGTAACAGCATGAAGATTATAAATCTAATTTCATTCCTTTTAGTGCAGTTCTTTTTGTAGTAGTCACATGTTAAATGTATTTTTCAATCTGTCCAAAAGAGATCAGCCTCAGAAAACTATTAAAATGACTCGATATGATACAATATGTAAGTTATGTAAAATCCCCATAACAGAGCTCCCATACAACGACTACTTTGAGTACTTTGGACCTGACTTCAAGCTGCACATCAGTCCCTCCAACATGACCAACCAGAACACCAACGACTACCTGGAGAAGATCAAGTCAGTGCACCAGACGCCAGTTTTGTTCTTTTCCTGAACTTGTTGTAGAAACTGTCAGGTTCATATGACAAGAAAAGCGGCTTTGCTTTTTCAATAATTGTTTGAACTCCGCCTGAATTTTGCCTTCTAGGCAACGTTTGTTTGAGAACCTGCGTATGCTGCCTCATGCCCCGGGGGTTCAGATGCAGGCCATCCCGGAGGATGCTGTACAAGAAGATAGTGGTGACGAGGAGGAGGAGGAGGACCCCAACAAACGCATCTCCAGTAAGAGTTCCTCACTAAGTGGCACTTTTCTCCAAGGTTCACACTAGATAGTTAGCATCTAGCTAGCCACCAATTGGTTTCACCACACTCCTGTTTTATGTTCAGTCCGCGCTCATGACAAAAGGATAGCGTGTGAGGAGGAGTTCTCCGACTCAGAGGATGAAGGTGAAGGCGGTCGCAGAAATGCAGCCAGCTTCAAGAAGGTGAAGAGAGCCAAAACTGAAGGAGAGAAAGAGGGAGAAGAAAAGGAGAAGAAAGGTGAGGAGGAAGCAAAAGGTATCTATTCATTTTTTTCCCCCCATTTCATCCCACCAAATCACATCATGTCATCACACAGACAACTTCTTGGTTATTTTAAGTTGGATGATCCTACGTCATACTAAAGCTTTGTTGTTATGATAGCTGTGAGTTGGATGTTTGTTTCTTCCTTTTAATAGAAGTGAAAGAAGAGGAGAAGGTGCCAGAGGAGGAGAAAATGGACACCTCAAAGTGAGGAAACACCCCACATTCATGATTTACCATGTTGTCCACCCAGTGGCCCGTTGGGAGCCTTAATATTTTCCTTCCTCTGGGTCCTTTAGGCCTAAAGAGGATTCCAAGACACCTTGAGGTCCTCAGCAGCCAGTGATGCCAATGCAAGTGATCAGGATGGATGGTTACCACAAGATTTTTTTCAATAAATGTTTCCAGGTTGCTGCTGAGGAACTCCACGAAGGACGGCCTTTGCATTGAGCCAATGTTCCCTCAGAGTGGGACTGATATGTAAACACGGTTTTCTAGGACAACTTTTCAACCTTGCGGATTATGGACTGAAATCTGTGTTTGAGTATTGCCTTCTCTTCTTTTTTCATCCTTAATCATTTTATGCTATGGCGTTTGCTTTTCACTTGTGAAGAACTCTGTAAAATGGCCAAGGTCATGTACGCTTTTATATATCTGATGGATTTAATTTATTTAAATCATAGATATTTTGGCTACTCTGTTTTGTCTTTTAGTCCCACTGTCCTGTCTTTGAAATGTAGTTGAAGCATGTTTATACGATAGATACTTCTCTGTAATACATTTGTGTCACTGGTCTTGCCTCCTAAAGTCTTCAAGAACAGTTAAGGAGTGTGTATATACCATAAGGTTTACATGACAGTGTACATTCTAATATTTTAGAATCAAATTTAGTATATGCCCTTTACTGAAACATTGCCATCTTAAGATAATTTCCTTATCACTGTGTTCTGGTCCTGTTACATAAACAGCGGTTTTGGGCTTAGTTGCAGTTGAATTTAGGATCTCTGTCACTTAGTTCTTGGGTGTAAAAATGGGAGGCAAGATGAATGCCAGAGTTGGTTGTGTATATATATATATTTGTATTCTGAAACATGAGAAAAAGTTTCCCAAAAAGAAAAGAGCTTGAACATGTCATTTATATCTGATGGGTCCAGTTTGTGATGGCCCTTGTCTTAATGCCAATAAAAACTCAAAATGTTATGATGCTTTCTTGTCCGATGTTTTGGATTTTTTTCAGATTCTATTGTTTGAAATGAATGGCCACATTTGAAAAAGATTTTAATGTTGAGCTACAGAACACAGCTCTGTACACAAAGTATTCCAAAAAGGCAGTGGTTCAAAAAGAAGTATAAAAGAAAATGCCACTTGTAAGTGTCACAGAAGTCCTCTTCAGATGTTTAAAATACACCATACACACTTTATGCTATAACCTCATAAAAGAATCTTTAGTCAGCTTGTAACCTGTCATCAGGTTTGGCTGCTTCACAGCCAGTCGCTGTGCTGGGCTGAAGCGCTTCCTTCCAGTAGTTCGTCCTGATCTGCTGGCTCCGCTGAAGCGTCCGTGTCTGGATCCTGTGGAGGAGGTGACGGTGGGATTTCTACAGCTCTCTGGATTCGCACCTGAAACATTACAGAAACCTGAATTTAATGTCTGGGAAGCAAACCTGCAGGACCTGATTGCTCAGTTGAGACCTGCTCCTGTCCAACAAGTGTTATGCAAAAACATCAAATGCTAAAATACCGGTAGGTGTAACTGTTGTAGCAAAGCAGGAGTAAGAGCTCTTAATGTGTATACGTAAAAACCTGTTGATATTCTCCACTGTCATATTTCAAACTTTCACTATGACAATAAAGAGAATGCTTTTTATGACTGCTCAAATGCAGTTACATGTTAAAACACACAACTGTTAAAGGATAACCAAAATGCTATTCTGATGGTTCAACATTTGACCAAAATACTACCTGTACAGGAACACTGTTGTCCATCCACACTGCAGTTTAATGTTTCTGTGTCCGAACACTGAGTAGATTGATTTTTGTGTATGCGAGGGTAATATTTGTAAGTGTGCATGCACTGAGACACAAGTTTGACTTGTGAGCCAGTCGCACCATTGATTTCATTCATCTGGATTAAATTCAATATCAAATTTAGTATTTTACCAATTTGCTAAGGGTATTTTCCCTTCTGTTTTAAGGAGCATTCTGTGTATTTATAACATTTATTCCATATTCAACCAAAGCTTGAGAGTCACAGAGACATTACTGTGCTCTCAGTGACACTATAAGATGATATCCTGTAGTGCAGCAATGAGCACTCTCATACAGATAAGACACTGCCTGCGAGAAATAATACTGGACTACAGTCAGTGGTCTCACCCTCTTAGCCCGAACAGGCCTCCTCCTGCATGGACAGAGGTAGAGGAATGAAGTACAGACAGCAAAGCAGCGGAAGGAGAAGACCATCTCCACAACGGACATGAAGATAAGAGGCACCCACAGGATGATTGTTGTCCCCTGGCCAACAGAGACACACCACAATAAATAGTGCTTTGCAATAACTCAAAGTCAACACTGAAATTACTGATGGACAAATATTTATTTTCCCACAGCAAAGATTCCTATTAAACTCACATAGATACGGGTGGGGTCAAAGGGGCATTCGTATGTGATGCTGGAAGAAGGTTTGACATCATCTTCAGGAAAGTTGCAGTGCGTTAGCAGGCTCCATCCTTTGTGAATAACAGCTTGCACCACTGATACTAACAAGCCAATGAAGGAGGCCACTGCTAAGAGACCCGCCAAGAAGCTGATGACTAACAAGATCCACTGCTGCAGGGCAAACATGACACCAGTACGTCAGTGAAAACACACGGCCTAATAATTTGGTCTTTCCATTTTTACATCAATGTGAAGTAAAGTATGGAAATCACTGCATGTACCTGTGTGTTTCCTATTCATATGGTTATCTCTCATATTGACACACACAAGCACTCATTGAAAAACAAAAGGCAAGTTCTGACAAGGTGGGCTCTGATTGGAGGAGTGAGAGGCTGAGATAATGAGAGGGAAACAGTACGTACCAGGATCCTGTTCCTCTTGTTTTTGGACAGGACAATGGCCGCTATACCGCTGATAATCCCCTAAAAACATACAAGATGATTAAAAAAGATGGATCACTCACCCACAGATAGATGGTACTATAAATATATCAGCCACTTAAGGGTCAAGTATTTCGACACATGCAAATGGCATAATATAAGCTGTTGTTGACTTTCAAGCAGTAAACAATGCTAAGCACTTGACCTGTACTGTCTAAATGCTCACCAACAAGCCTGCCACAATGGCAATGACGTTAGCGATGGCATACACCATGGTCCGGGCCAGAGCGTGTACGTTGATGTGTCGGAGCACTGCGCCGTGCACCAGCGCTCCAAGCAGGAAGTTGACATGACCCACCAGCACCAGCCCCAGCCCCATCTTCATCAGGGCTCTGTTGTCCTTGAGGTTGGCGCTGCACAGTCCTAAAGGTTAAAGCAGAAAGACTGTCATCACTGGAAATATGACATAAAAACAATTTATGGTATCACATATACACATAGACATGGATGAAATTAAACATTTGACTCATCCTGGGTATGCATCAATACGGACACGCAGAATGTGTGTGAAAGCTGATGCTCCAGTGATTTGAGCAGGTCGGAGGGCGTTAGAACACTAGGGCCAAATTCATCCCTGGCCCTCATCATGCTGCAAAATGATAAAGCTACACTGCTCACATTGCTTAAGCTGCACAGTGTTTTTCCTGATCCTGAGTACAGGTGAAGCACCCACCCCCCAGGCAATAAAAGTCCAACCTGATCCGAAACAGGAGACAGCATAGGGTGGAGTGTTCAAACATCCACACCACATGTGTACGATAAAAGACACATTCAGACCGGGGCTGGGATGAACACCATGAGGTGTTATTGTTATACTGCAGTACACGATTAACTAATGTAATATGACACTATAATAATCAAAGCAATCGAGTTAATTAACAGTTAAATCCAATACAATTTAAAAAGTATCACCCCACACTAACAGCATCTGCCTCTGATAGTTTTATTGTTTTATTATTGAGTCTAATAGAATCCTGTTGGTCTGCATCAAACCTACAGACTGATTATTATGACTCAACACAGAGCGACTCCACAACCACCGGAAACGTTGCATTAGCATTGAAGTAAAACTTAAACAGGCAGACATTCACCCCTGGTAGGTTCACCAGTGATAAACACCCGTACACTAAACAACATTATATCGTGTAAACAACACGTAACTGCGGAGGATCGTCTTTTGTCCTTGGATCTCCGGTATCAACTGCAGACCACGCCTAAAGCTTCAGACCTACAGCCTTGTTGGTTACGTTAAAGAAACAGGTGCGGAAATCAACTCACCGAATGTTACCATGGTGACGATATCCCCTCAAGTCATGTTAGTGGATAAACTGAATAAAAAGCATTTTTGACAGCTTTGACGCTCGATTGCTTGTCGTCTTCCAGAGCTCCCGCTCACCTGAGGTCAGAGGAGGCAGCGCCGCCTACCTGAGCAGAGGCCCCGCCCCCATGAGTGCTACCATTGCCAGGCTTCGCCCCCACCAGACGCAGCATTCCTGAGGATTTTTAGTCCATCAGGCATCCCACCTTCCTCAAAGCTCACCATAAACGTTCTGTGAGGGTTTGAACCAACTCATAAAGGACATGGAGGTTTGATTCAATGTCATCCAAACTTCAGCTCACACACAAGATGTTATGTTCTAGGATTTCCTGATCCGTGATAGAATCCATGTGACCTTCTACACACAGATTTCCAGTGGCCCCAGAGCATCACTGAGGCATCTCTATGTTTTGCTGTGGGTAGGGTTGCTCTTTTCAGCCTCATCTTCATTCATCTTCCTCCAGAATTACAGAAAAGTTACAAAGGCAACAGCTGTGGCAGCATGACTGGGAGAGTGCAACCTGCACATTGAATGAAGGACAGTCACATAAAACAAGCCATCGGAGCACTGAATGATCACCATTCCACAACAGTGTACCGACACACACATTGCGTTCCCTGGTACTTTGCTAATAGGTTGTCATTCCTGGGGAGGTATGTGCTGAGTTTCTGAAGGTACAGGATGTCACAGGTCAGTTCGGACCCTCATAAAACACACACACACACACACACACACACACACACACACACACACACACACACACACACACACACACACACACACACACACACACACACACACACACACACACACACACACACAGGGATGTTTTGAAAGCCCTTAAATGTAGTTCTTGTGCAAAATGCACATAACCATGTTTATTGTTTTATTGTTTAGTCATTTGACCATGTAGGTGTGAAGTGGGTCTTGACTTCAGGAATCTACACACAGTGAAAAGGAATGTCCCAATGTTAAAGTCTGGAAAATGTACTTAAACTACATTTGACCTTACCTGTCAGGGTCTGTCACAAGCCAAAAAAATAATACGAGCAACATACAGATTCTTTTTTCAGTTTTGCTTCTAAATATACAGTTCTTCTTGCCACTGCACCTTATGATGGACACACCTGTACCAGGAGCGTGAGCAGAGTGGGTTGTCCACTTTTCCTTTTGTACAATGGAGATGTGTCTTTGTGTTTTGTTTGGACATTTTATTGCTGCTGAATTGACAACCTTAACAAATCAGCTGGATGCTGCATGTCCCCTAAATATTCCAGGACTTCTGGAACATACAGTGGATGTATTTTTCATTCCAAAGCAATTTTGATTTCCTTCCATATGACACACTCTTTGTCTTGCTGCACATTCAGGCCCTTGGCTCTGCTTCTTTTTAACTGTTGCTTAATGAGGATTTTCTGAAACTGTCCCACAGGTCTAGAATGGCTTGGAGAGGTTTCACCAACACTCTGCTTGAATCTCATTAAAACCTCCTCCTTCCTGGATGCAGAGGATCTGCTGTCCAGCTGAACGACCTTTGTGAACCATCTCACCAGGAGCTGTCTGTCCACTGTAATGTCCACATCAGACCAGCGGGTCCACTTTGGTTCAGAAATCTGTAACTACAGTGAGATCCAGTCAAGGTGTCTGGGTTTAAAACAATAAAGTAATCTTCATATATTGTACATATTTGTTTGAGAGAGTCAAACTATTGTGATACCTGAGTAAACATGTTTCAATGTTTTCTCAGTTTTATTGACTGTGGTGTTTACTAATACATGTATTTCCAAATTACACTTATATGCATGCGTGCACAAAATACATCTGATGTGTTTGTATGCAGGATTTTAAATGAACAAAGTGGTTAACTAATTGAAGTCCCTTGTATTTAAGTCTTGACCTTCTGTCACACATTATTCACATGTGTGACACACTGTTTCTGAATAGTGACGTTGTTTTTCTTTGTCAAACATTCAAGTCACGCCCACCCATGAAAGATTTACTGTATATTTGAAGTGTGTTTCAACGCTCCAGAATGTCGTCATCATGGTCAGGTGATAAAATCAACCCAGAATGACTCCACCACTGAGACACAAAAAAAGGTGTCATTATAGAAGGGTGTGTTTATACAACTGGTTTGGATGAGAGAAGAAAACCAACATACTGTATTGTATACAGACTTCCTTACAAACCTGAATAAGTTGTGTACTGGAAATAGGATGAGGTAGTGATTCAAAAAGATGATTCACAACAAGAACAAACTGGTTGGCAAAAATTTTGGCTGAACTATCCAGTTGAGGGAAGCAGATACGAATGGAACAGCATCGTTTCAGTACATTACGAAACTATCAGCCTTCTGAGGGCAGATGTTATATATAAAGCTTTGTCTCACATGGGAGGATCTTGCTGGAATTCCACATGTGTACCACTGAAGCAGCTAAAAATGTAAAGGCCCGTCAGTCAAGCACCTTCTTGAGGGTAAGTGCCTTGTGAAACTGTAAAAAATATTTGAAGTTTCTTCTAGCTTCATATCAATGATGACATTTCAGGTGGTAAGGCTGCCGCCAGCATTCGCCCTTTAGTCACTGTGAACGGATCTGCTGACAGGAGCTGAACTAAAAGAAACTCCCAGCCCTCCTATTCAGGACTTCACGCAGACTATAATGGTGATCATCTCTATATGTTCATCAGGGAGCTTCATCAGGGATGATGACGATCTAGAGTAACCTTTACTCTTCATCTCATGTGGCAGAGGTGTAGTTAGTAATGGACTGACACTTTGGCTACCGCTACAGGTGCAGGACAATGAACCCAGGCAGAATCTATGGCTGGAGTCTGAAGACATTGAAAAGATTTTTTTTGCAAATAAAGGACGCTGTGTCAAATAACCTTTCTGGGTTGCAGGATCCACGCTCAGATCAGTCACTTTCAAATACAAACACAAACATGAGTAAAGGTGAGTCGAATGCCATTTCGCTGGTAGATGGTTGGGTACATCCTCCACAACTGAAAACAGCAGTGACAGCAGATGACTACAAAATACAAACAAGACTGAGTAGATTTGGAATCTTAAGAGGTTGATGAGATTGAAAATGTCACCACAGTGACTTATCCAAATGATAATGTCTCCACTCCTGGCAGATTCAGCTACGATGTCCCAAGAAAGATCAAATGATGCCAAGGATCCTGCTGTAGACTTGACCTTTCTGAAGGCATAATGGGTCCCAGACCCTGGAGTTACGAGGAGGAAGCTGACCTCCAGGAGGGAAGTGTGATCAGTACAGTTTCAATGAGTGAAATTAAAAGAAAATGACACCAGATACAGAAACAGATTTCTTAGGTTATACAGATTAATGCATTTGAAGATAATATATATTTTATTCTTTAGGAAAAATGGTCACAGCAGAGCGATTAAAACTTCATCAGAATCTATTTTAGATTGTCACTAAATAAACATATAGAGGATTCCAGTCGTTTTTGTTCTTATTCCACATGTCATCAAATTTTGACTTAAGAACCAGCAGGATTTGGCTTGAATCTGAAGATGGCTTCCCTCTTCTACTAAATTTTGAGATCTAAACGGCTTTTCGTGGCGTTTGTGTTGAGGTATTCCCACCCAGATGTCGCTGTGGGGAGCGGGTCTGTGTAGTTGGGGCGGGACAGTGTGCGCTCTCCCTTTTACACCGCATGCTCAGTGTTGATCCTTTCCAAGTGTGACCCTGGTTGGTTACTATTTCCTCCGCACCGCCGCCCACTATAAAGTGCACATGCTGTTCTTCAGCCGGTCTCTTTTCCCGGCCACAAAACAACCGTGAGTGTCTAACTCACTGTTCTTGAAAAACGTAAAAACAATATAAAAAAATATAAAATCCACAAAATCTTAAAAAACAAGAACCGCAATACTTAAAAAAAATAGAAACGAGACAAAAAAAATAGCAAAAATAGGAATTTTAAAAAATACATAAACAAAAAGCCTCGGTTTTTACCTGAAGTTGGCATTTTTAGGAAGAAAAAAAAACTTGGATTATTTATTTTCTTTCGTCAGTTTGACATTTGTCAACAGGCTGGATCAGAGAGCTGTCAGTGAGATCAGTCGCACTTGAAGCGTAGTTTGAACACGGGATTCTGTTCACACCGGCATTTGTGAGGAGAGCTCTGCGTTCACTGGGATTCAGTCCGGGACATGAACACAGCCACTGGGAGCTATCCGATGGCGTCTCTCTATGTCGGCGACCTCCACCCAGACATCACGGAGGCGATGCTCTATGAGAAATTCAGCCCCGCCGGACCGGTGCTGTCCATTCGTGTGTGCAGAGACATGATCACCCGCAGATCCCTGGGATATGCCTACGTCAACTTCTCCCAGCCGGCTGACGGTAAGAAATGCGTGACGCGATTTGACACGAACACTTACGGGTGTACAGTAAATACGCACAATGTCACCATATGCTTTCGATGGCAGTGCTTATGGAGGAGACGCACACGCGTGGATCCGTATGATCTGTGCGCTTTTGGCTGGATTGTGGTTTGAAGTGATGTTGCTGCTGCAGGACAGACACAGCTCCACGGACTGGCTGGAGAACTCACTTGACCCAAATAAAATGTCCCACTTACTGCATGACTGGGACAGTGTCAGGAAAGCCTTCACACATGACCTTGAATTATTCTCCAAAGTTAACAGAAAATGTGTTTAATGCACAGTTTGACTATCAATTTGTATTTTTCTTCATTTTCAGCCCAAAACGACCCACCTGTCCATTTTTAAAAGACCACTGGTTGAAAGCCAGCCTTGTTTTTCTCTGCTGCTGCTGCACCCCCCCTTCAGACTTTTTGAGTATCATCTCCAGAACACAGCAATATCCAAGACCTGATCCTGTTTCTGTATGGATTAACAACTAGTTTTATTTTTAATTATTTGAATCATTTATCGTTACCATTTAATTTTAATCTATTAGTCTCTCATACATGCGGTATATCTACGCAGCTACAAATATTATTATAATGCTCATCCATTTCCTGCTGAGGAGTAACAGCAGGTGTTGTAATCTCACTTGCGAGGCCCGGTGGCGGTGTTTACATTGCCTAGACTTTTTATTTTAACCTCATATCAGTGTTAAACATCGTCACACTTTATGTGAGCCAGTTCCCAAAGGGCTGGAGGAGTAATGGGTTACAAGAGGTTCTCTTCGAGGAAGGCAGTGTCACTCACTTGAGTAAATGTAATAAGAACCTCAGTGAGATGACACCATTTGTTACAGGAGGTGGAGACATGGGGGATGGTAACCGTTGGATATTTACATGCAGTCCTAAAACGTGCCTGAGGGTAATACCTAGCTGCCTGCAAAAAGCTGTGAAAATGTTTGGAGCAGAAAGTTGACTGCTAAGTGCAACAGGTTTCACAGAAGGGAAAGTTAAATCATCATGTCGCAGCGGCACAGGTTAATGCTCCTTGGTGTTGTGCATCTGATCATTCTTGGTGAGCGTGTCCCCTCCCCATCAACAGCACAGAATGCTCTACTCACACTCCAAGCCAGCACATACCTCCCTGGACCCCTTACTAAATATAGAAGGTCTTTTTTAGCGGTCCAAAATCTGCCTGCCTGTAATGAATTGAAGTCCTCACCATGAAAGAAAGGGATGACCACCAAAATTCAGTAACATTTTACACCATCATTTCTAAATAGTGTTGGTATTGACCTCCATGTATTAAACTTGACTATTTAAACACTAAAGATTCTCTTGGGTCCTTGCAGTGTCCACATGTCTAACAGCAATCACACTTTCTCTGAACACACCAGCTACCAAGTACAATTGTAGGCCAAACTGCTGATTCCAGCAGATGCAAAGGCAGCTTTGTTTACCAGACACTTTTAGCTGGAAAGCCTGGCCGGTGTGTGTGTGTGTGTGTGTGTGTGTGTGTGTGTGTGTGTGTGTGTGTGTGTGTGTGTGTGTGTGTGTGTGTGTGTGTGCGTGTGTGCGTGTGCGTGTGCGTGCGTGTCTGTCCATTACTGTGAAGCGAATGAACAAAAGGATGTTTTGGCTCCTGTGCCCACATTGAACATAGGAGCCTGTAAGAGAGTTAAAGCGTTGGGCTTTTAAAAAGTAATCATGTTAAACTGGGCTCAGAGAAGACTATTAACACCAGAAACTTAAGCACATTTGTGTTATCTAAGTGTTTGTCAACCGGTGTTGCAACTCGCCTAAATGGGATGTGGCCTATCAGCATGGGGTGAGTCTCAGGAGGCGGCCATGTGTTCCCAGTTCACCCAGTGCAGCTGGTGCTCACACCTGTCCCAGCTGCTCATGAGCCTCATGGCCTGCTGCAGCACTGTAACACATTACGGGTTCCACACTAACACACACTACTGTGAGTGTCTTACTGCAGTCAGCTTCAAATGCATGTTATTATTGTTTGAAGGTGAAGTCGGTTTGGTGTTGGTGCTGCTAACTGGTGGGTAGAAACATGAGAGATGACAAGTTTTCACCCATTTGAAGCTGTGTAAACAACTACGTTTCCTTCCACCTCTCCTCCCCTCCTCCCTCCAGCTGAG
This sequence comes from Antennarius striatus, assembly GCF_040054535.1. Classification (NCBI taxonomy): domain Eukaryota; kingdom Metazoa; phylum Chordata; class Actinopteri; order Lophiiformes; family Antennariidae; genus Antennarius; species Antennarius striatus. Next base: position 7,223,878 of record NC_090792.1, read on the forward strand.
AGAGCCCTGGACACAATGAACTTTGACGTGGTCAAAGGGAAGCCCATCAGAATCATGTGGTCGCAAAGAGACCCCTCCCTCAGGAAATCAGGAGTGGGCAATGTGTTCATCAAGAACCTGGACAAGTCCATTGACAACAAAGCCCTGTACGACACCTTCTCTGCCTTTGGCAACATCCTCTCCTGCAAGGTACAGATGTTATGAACGTGACTGAGGAGAAAACAAAGGATTGTTTATTTTCTAATGTTCATATTCCTAAAATCCAGTCCTATGTGAGGGTCTCATTCACGCTACCAATGAGTATATAATGTTACTGTACTGACACACAGGGATGTAATGAGGAAATTTAAATGATTTCAATTGAACTAATGACCTATAATCCCTTATAGTAAAGAAACAAAAATTCCCTAAATTCTTGGAAACATAAGGAAACATGCAGGTTACATTTGAACTCAGTTTGATCTTTGAACACGGTCAGCCAACTTGCCAAGTTAATTTTATTTGAAGGTGCCAGAAAGCCAATCAAGCCTACTTTGACCACTGCTTGCATTTATTTGCTATCTCATTCCAGCAAAGAAAATAGTCAAAGCACCCCAACAATAAAGTTTGTAAGATTCTCAGTCATCCAGTTTATGGTGGATCTCTGTGTATTGGCTGTTCAGTGGTTACTTATGAAGATACAGCCAGTTGCTGCTTATATTTTTTGGCTTTTGGTTTTGGTGGATTTAACAAACAGAAATAAGCACTTTAATTCTTGCTGTTTCTGGTCTTCATATTAGCTGTGCTGACTGCAGCTTCAAATTTAAGTCACATCTGAGAGTGGTTTTAATCTTGACTCTTAGTGAAGAAGTGAACAAGCCTGTTTCCTAAAGTCTTTCTGCCTGAAAGCGATGCCTCTTCTGCCTTTATATTCAGCCCTGTGTTCCTTTCTCCAGGTGGTGTGTGATGAGAACGGCTCCAAGGGCTACGCCTTTGTCCATTTTGAAACCCAGGATGCCGCTGATCGTGCCATTGAGAAGATGAACGGCATGCTTCTGAATGACCGCAAGGTGTGAGTGTCTGATTTTCTAGGAACTGTGAATAAAGGGGCGTTGAAGGATGTAGCTTGATGTTTAAATGCATTTGAAACGTATGACATTGAAGACCTCATGTAGAAGGGGCTGCGCTTACTGAGCTAAAGGTAATGGCATGTGTAACATATAAACCTGACTTGTGTGTTCTGTACTTGTGCGTTGAATGAACTGACTTTTCATGTTTTTTCCCAGTTGGTGAGTTTGTGTGTAAATTTGACTAATTAGCTCATTTCTCACTATCACCAATATGAAGACTCCTTAACTAATGGATAACTAACTATAAAATCTTAGTTACTCCTGCCCTCTCTACCAGATGCATTCTCTTTGCCTCTTTTGCTTGCTGGTCACCCATCTTGGAGTGTTTGTGTGTGTGTGTGTGTGTGTGTGTGTGTGTCTGATCACACTTGTGTGTTTTAGTGATGGATCGAATGCAGAAATGCAATACTGGATGGTGGAAGGAGAGAGGTCATCATAGCCAGGTATATATGTTGTGTATATCATATTCTAGTGGGCCTAAGATTGTCTTTGTGCTGTGAGACTCTGTTCCTCCACGCGGCTCCGTCCACCTCCTCATCAAGAATTGAGCCAGTTGTCACTGCGTCCTGTAGCATGCTGACACATCAGCCTGCCTCTGGTGATATTAACTGTGAATGATGAAATACTTCGTGAAATGTTTGTGGATGTCGTCTCTTTTGTTTTTTAAGTAATGTACTCTTTCGCTCCCCAAACTTGTGTGATCCGGTCTTCAGTTTCATCCCCGGAAAACCCGGATTAAGAGGTTTTATCTTTCATTTCTGTTAGGACTGCTTTAAAAGAGTGTGTATTGCTGCTCTCTCCCCATTGTCAGGTTTGTGGGTCGTTTCAAATCTCGCAAGGAACGAGAGGCTGAACTTGGTGCCAAAGCTAAGGAGTTTACCAACGTCTACATCAAGAACTTTGGGGATGATATGGATGATGAGAGGCTGAAGGAACTCTTTGACAAATATGGTACAATAGAACTGGATTCATGGGCAGTAAGAAAAGTAATAGCACTGACTTACATTTCTTTATTAATGTGACCTTTTACATCTGCAGGTAAAACACTCAGCGTGAAAGTGATGACTGACCCCACCGGTAAATCTAGAGGCTTTGGGTTTGTCAGTTACGAGAAGCATGAGGACGCTAACAAGGTACTTGTGCCTAACGGAAATGTAGTGAGTCAGTCAGATAGGCCTTCTTGGCAATTCCCCTCTGGTAATAATGATTTCATGCCAAGGCCGTAGAGGACATGAATGGCACAGAACTCAACGGCAAGACTGTGTTTGTGGGTCGGGCTCAGAAGAAGATGGAGCGGCAGGCAGAGCTGAAAAGGAAGTTTGAGTTGCTGAAACAAGAACGAATCAGTCGTTATCAGGTCTGTATGACCTAAGCCTTCCATAGCTTGCATGAATCTTGAATTTTATTCTGTTCCTGTCAAACAAGATGTTCTGTATGTACAGTGACAGTCTGGCCTATCTTTCAGGGTGTTAATCTTTACATTAAGAACCTGGATGACACCATAGATGATGAGAAACTACGTAAGGAGTTCTCTCCATTCGGGTCCATCACAAGTGCAAAGGTGAGAGCCATCAAGCCATCTATGTAAAACATTACTGCTATAGAAAATGTAGTACGGCAACGTGTAGAGGTATTGTGAGCTCAAACCTATTCAGACACTACCCTTCTGTATTGTAGGTGATGCTGGAGGAGGGTCGCTCCAAGGGTTTTGGCTTTGTTTGCTTCTCTTCCCCTGAAGAGGCCACCAAGGCTGTGACCGAAATGAACGGTCGCATCGTGGGCTCCAAACCCCTCTATGTGGCTCTGGCACAGCGCAAAGAGGAGCGCAAAGCCCACCTCACCAACCAGTACATGCAGCGCATTGCCGGCATGAGAGCCATGCCAGCTAATGCCATCATTAATCAGTTCCAGCCCACCAGCGGCTACTTCATGCCAGCCGTGCCACAGGTCTGAGAACTCAGTCTGACAATTTGTGTGTGTGGAAATTGTTGTATCCTATAGTTCAATATAAAAAATAGTATTGCTGCTAATTTTTTTTATTAAGGAGTGAGTAAAACTTTCAGGGTAGTGCTGCTTAGTAATGCTGTTTGGAAGTAAATTATCATAATATTTAAAATGAAGAAAATCATAATTCTTGTCAAACACTCAGAAGTTGTTTATTTCAGTAAAAATGCCACATTTAGATGGTTGTTACTGTTTCAATGGAGTTTGATTGTAATGCACTAACTTGAACCCACCAGGCCCAGAATAGGACCACATACTACGCACCCAATCAGCTGGCGCAGATGCGACCCAACCCCCGCTGGCAACAGCAAGGTGGCAGAGGTCAAGGTGAGCACAATGGCACTACATGATGTTGAATCTCTTTGCTGTGCCTTCAGTTACTTGATATAGTAATATGACCCATCTACAACATTCAACCTTAAAAATTTATATTGTTTGTCACTGCCAGGTGGCTTCCAAGGGATGCCCAGTTCCCTCCGTCAGCCAGGACCCCGATCCAACCTGAGACACATGACACCTAACACTGGCACACAAGGCCCACGAGGTGCGTCCACCAAGAAAAACTGAACAAATCATCACCATCAACTCACTGACTCTCAACCTGGTAGGATTCAACTGGATAATTCTTGGACTTCTTTCCTCTGTTCTGTAAGCATCTGGCCAGACCATGGCGCCTCGCCCCTCGATGGGAGTCCCCGGCCCCCGAACCATGCCTCCTTACAAATATGCAACTGGTGTCCGTAACCCCAACCCCCAGGTGGTGCAACCAATTGCATTGCAGCCGGTATGGGCAAAGGACAAGTCAGATCTTATTGTGGTCCTGTCAGGTCAACATATAGGTAAACTGTGTTGTCTTCTGTGTCCAGGCTCAGCCAGCTGTGCATGTGCAGGGCCAGGAGCCTCTCACCACCTCCATGCTGGCCGCTGCGCCTCCTCAGGAGCAGAAACAGATGCTCGGTAAGCATCATGCTGTAACGAAACAACGGTAGTGATTGTTAGTTTATGTCAGCAACATTTACCCTCCATTTTTCACAACAGGTGAGCGTCTTTTCCCGCTGATTCACTCCATGCACGCCAACCTAGCAGGGAAGATCACCGGAATGCTGCTAGAGATAGACAACTCCGAACTGCTTCACATGTTAGAATCTCATGAATCTCTGCGTTCAAAGGTGTGTAGCTACCGCTGTCTTTGTCACACTGATGGGTCTGTAATCCATAGAATACCCTGTGTCACATATGTTTTATGTTTGGATAGGTGGAAGAAGCTGTTGCCGTGCTACAAGCCCACCAGGCAAAGAAAGATGCCACTCAGAAAGTGGGCGGCATGGCTACTACTGCTGCTACTGCCACATCTTAATGATTGTGTACTGTATTCAACTGGTTCATATGACAAATAAACAGTCAAGCTATTTATATTTGATGATTTGGTCATACATAATTATGATTTGTTGGAGTAATAAGAGTTTTTGTATTCATCCAGGTTACAGAAAAATGAGCAGAAATAGGGGGAGAAACGCTAAACTCCAGACTCTACTCATCTGATCAATTATGCAAATATAGAGAAAAAAGAAAATGTAATTTTAAATAAATAATCCATTTCATGTACCGCCGCTGTAACCGCCGTAGCGGGTCACGTGGAGCTGGAGCCTATCCCAGCTGACATAGGCCGTGAGGCGGGGGACACTCCGGGCACGACGCCAGTGCACCGCGGTAAATAAATAATTGACAAAACATAATTTTTGTATATCTACAACTCTTTTGCATAGAATACCAAAAGCAATGCAGACTAATCTTATATAGAGGCCATTAATAGGGAGAAACATTTTTTATTTAAAGAAACGTGAGATTTTTATCGTTTTCTTGCCTGAAATTATGATTTGAAATGATGGAATCTTCCTTCCTACCTTGGATGTGTGGTATTCTCAATAAAGGGACAGTATACATATTAAGATAATCATGTGTGTATGTGTAATACAACCTTCACAGAATGCAGATAAGGGCAAAATATCCGGCTCACTGAAAATTGAACACAAACAACAGTCCAGAGTATCATAAGTTCTGCCTGAGCTAACTTGGTTGAGTTTAGTTTGTTCCCTGTTAGTATAGATATTTGATACATGAAACAGGGAAAATAAAAACTTAATCTGACTCTTGAAAAATTCTTTTCGAAGGACGGAAAATTTTTCTGGAACCAATCATCAATAAGAAAAATGATTATTGAGTCCTTGCACCGAAACCTTAAGGTCAAATGTGTTTTAAAGACTTTAAACGGTGGAGAGAGGACGGAACAAGCAACCACACTGACAAGAACAAAACATCTCTCACTCTGAAATGATGCATAGAACATTTATTTTGTAAATATTTGTAAGAAAATATTATTTGCTATAAAATTACATTTTGCATGTTTTCCTCAGTTTGCTGATACTGAATAAGACACATGTAATAGTTTGTGGAATTCTGTGATCAAGAGATTTTTGATATCCTGAAATCTGGAAAAAAATTAGCCAATTCCTGGGATAAGCAGTAAGGAAGGATGGAAAGCTGACTGACAGCAGTCAAGGGAAAAAAGTTTGAATTACTTTATTAGAAAATGAAAAACAGGAAAAAGAAGATCAAGTAGAAACCTACGCTCAAGACTACTTTTCTCTCTCTCTCTCTCTCTCTCTCTCTCTCTCTCTCTCTCTCTCTCTCTCTCTCTCTCTCTCTCTCTCTCTCTCTCTCTCTCTCTCTCTCACACACACACAGACACAGTATACTATATACTATATATATACACACTGTATATATATGTACAGGCCCTGGAACATGCACACCCAAGGGGCCTGTAAGCATGCAGATAAATAATAATCTTGACAAGTCCCTTTGTAGTGCTGATGTCTTCCATCAGCCTCATGAAGGGGGCAAAATTAGTCTTCCATCTTCCAATTAATGAGGAAGATGATACAAAACTTGTTGATGAGGACTTCTGCAAAAAGAGGTCTAAAGCATTATTGTGTTTAACTTTCTATTTAATAGATTCACAGAATCAAAGATTACCTTTGTTTTACTTAAATACATTCGATATTATAACTAAAACAAAGGTCTGGGATATTTTCTACCACTTGGTCACACAGAAATAAGTTTAACTTATTCACCAAACACTGAAAATGTACTAACAATTAACTAACCATTAGGTAGCCACAATAGGGCAAGAGGGCACAATCAGTGTCTTATTTACTGCTCCCAAGCCCGGATAATACAGAGGGTTGTGTCAGGAAGGGCATGCGATGTAAAACTTTTGCCAAATCAAACATGTGAATCAAACCTATGATTTCCACACCGAATCGGTCGAGGCTTGGGTTAACAATGACCCCCATCGGTGCTGTTCATCTACAGGGTGCTGGTGGAAATTGGACGACTGTTGGTCGTCCAAAGAAGGAGAGGAGGAAGTGTTCGTAGGAAGAGAGAAGAGGAGCGCCAAGGGACGTTGAATGTTGGAACTATGACCAAGAAAAGTAGAAAGTTGGTCGACATGATGCAGAGGAGGAAGGTAGACATACTGTGGGTCCAGGAGACTAGGTGGAAAGGTAGCAAGGCTAGAAGTTTAGGAGCATGATTCAAGCTGTTCTATCATGGTGTTGATAGGAAGAGAAATGGAGTAGGAGTTATCTTGAAGGAGGAGTTTGTTAGGAATGTCCTGGAGGTAAAAAAGAGTGTCAGATAAAGTGATGAGCTAGAAATCGAAGATGTGATATTCAGTGTTGTTAGTGGGTATGCTCCACAGGTAGGATGAGAGCTGGACGAGCAGGAGAAATTCTGGTTGGACTTTGATGAAGTGATGCAAAACATACCTAGAAGTGAGAGAGTTGCCACTGGTGCAGACTTCAATGGACATGTTGGTGTAAGAAACAGAGGTGATGAGGAGGTGATTGGCAGGTTTGGTATCCAGGAGAGGAATGCAGAAGGACAGATAGAGCTGCATTGTGTTTTTGTAGATCTGGAGAAAGCTTGCGCAGGATGCCCAGAGAGGAACTGTGGTATTGTATGAGGAAGTCTGGAGTGGCAGAGAAGTATTTTAGAGCAGTGCAGGACATGAATGAGGACTGTAAGACAGTGGTGAGGTGTGCTGTAGGTGTGACAGTGGAGTTCAAGATGGAGGTGGGACTGCATTAGGGATCAGCTCTGAGCCCCTTCTTGTTCACTATGGTGATGGACAGGCTGACAGATGAGGTTAGACAGGAATCTCCATGGACTATGATGTTTGCAGATGACATTGTGATCTGCAGTGAGAGCAGGGAACAGGCGGAGGAGAAGCTAGAGAGGTGGAGGTTTGTCCTAGAAAGGAGAGGAATGAAGGTTAGCCACAGTAAGACAGAGTACATGTGTGTGAATGAGAGGGACCCAAGTGGAAGAGTGAGGTTACAGGGAGAAGAGATCAAGATGATGGAGGATTATACTGTAATTACTTAGGGTCAACAGTCCAGAGCAATGGAGAGTGTGGAAAAGAGGTGAAGAAGCGTGTACAGGCAGGATGGAACAGGTGGAGAAAAGTGTCAGGTGTGATGTGTGATAGAAGAGTTTCAGCTAAAATGAAAGGAAAGGTGTACAAAACTGTGGTAAGACCAGCGTTGTTTGGTCTAGAAACAGTGTCACTGAGGAAAAGACAGGAGACAGAGCTGGAGGTAGCAGATATGAAGATGCTGAGGTTCTCTTTGGGAGTGACCAGGAAGGATAGGATCAGGAATGAGTACATCAGAGGGACAGCACATGTTAGAGGTTTTGGAGATAAAGTCAGAGAGGCTAGACTGAGATGGTTTGGACATGTCCAGAGGAGAGAAAGTGAATATATTGGTAGAAGGATGCTGAGTTTTGAACTGCCAGGCAGGAGGCCTAGAGCAGTGGTTCTTAACCTGGGTTCGATCGAACCCTAGGAGATTCGGTGAGTCGGTCTCAGGGGTTCGGCGGGGATTGGGGTCAAGACAAAACACCCGATGCGATGTGTCAGGTGTTTTTGCCGAACATACACAAATCACTGTGTACATTTGACACATCGTGTCAATTTGTGATGACACGTCCCCCTTAGCCATCACTGGCTGCAGGTGATCACGCTACAACAATTAGCCTACCTGTGCTACATGGAATTTTGCGCACTCAGTAGTCAATTTATGTCTGACGTGATGGTACGTCATCTGATTGCTTTCTTAATATTTTAATTCATAGTAACTATGTTGAGCAAAAAAAGAAAGTGATCGGACGAATATGTGCAACGTGAATTTACATGTACTGTATAAGGAAACGAGATGGGAGTCAACGTTCTGCATGATTCGCAATGTCAAGTTGAGCAACTCTAGTCTCGCACTGGCAAAAATAAAGGAACACTTGCTTAAGCTGCATGGAAAACAAAAGAAACACACTTTGCTGTGAAAATGACAAGAGTAGCACTTGCCGAAGTGAAGCCATGCATATCTGAACTGGTCTCTCAATAACAACAGCTGAAGTCACACTGATTTGCAGGTAGGTCATTTAATGTGAGTTCATGCACTGTCTTGGCTTTGTTCTTTGAAAAAGGTGACATTAATGCACAATTCATGAAATACATCAGTAAAACATATAGTTATGTCTTAAATTTGAATTTATTTATTTTTTTTTACAAAAGAAGGGTTCGGTGAGTGAGCATATAAAACTGGCAGGGTTCGGTACCTCCAACAAGATTAAGAACCACTGGGTTAGGGGAAGACCAAAGAGGAGGTTTATGGATGTAGTGAATGATGACATGAAGGTAGTTGGTGTGAGAGAAGAGGATGCAGCAGACAGGGTTAGATGGAGGTAAAGGATTCGCTGTGGCGACCCCTGAAGGGAAAAGCCGAAAGGAAAAGCAGGCGATATACAACCATCGTGTTGCTGTATGCACAAGTGCATTACGTTCTAAACTATGTGACTATTTGTATTAGAAGGGTGTTAACTTTACAAAACTGGAGAAACTGGTCATTCCCTTGAATTGAGTATATGGTATATTTATTTATATATATTTATATATACAGTGTGTGTGTGTGTGTGTGTGTGTGTCTGTGTGTGTGTGTGTGTGTGTGTGTGTGAGAGAGAGAGAGAGAGAGAGAGAGAGAGAGAGAGAGAGAGAGAGAGAGAGAGAGAGAGAGAGAGAGAGAGAGAGAGAGAGAGAGAGAGAGAGAGAGAGAGAGAGACATAGAGAGGGGGGAGCCTTGAAGCGGTTCATGGCACAAAAACGAGAACCAGGATCTTTTTGTATTTTGCCAGGAACGAAAAAATTTATACATTTAAGTATTTTGGAACAGAATAGGTTATTCAAAACAATAGTAACCGGTTAATACCTTTTTTTTGTTCTTTAAAAAATATTGGACTATGTTTCACTTCTTGTCATTCATTCAATGCGTGATGAGAGTGGAGTGAAGTTGAGGCATATCACCAGCATTCAAAGAAAAATCAGCCCTCCCAACCTCTATTATATTCACAACAGGTAAACACTGCAGTCTGTCACTTATAAAAAGTGCTTCATTTAGACATTAACTCATGACTACAAGTCATTTTCAGAGCAGAGTTCCCCGGACTCTGCTCTAGAACTTTGAGGCTTTGAAATGTTGAAACTTTGTTGCATCTATCTGCTGTAGAAGAATTCCTCCAACAGGGGGCGCTACAAAGAGTTGTTCTACACAGGCGGACGTTAGTCTCTCTGGACCAATCAGAAGCCGTCGGTGTTAAAGTTGAAAGGTCAGATCCAATATGGCGGCAAACAAGCGAGTCCTTTATGTTGGTAAGTTGCTTTTCTTTTCCTTAAAAATCTTAAAACTGTTGTTGTTTCAGTGAAGACAGGAATCGTGTCCCGGTCAGCGCTGTAGAAAATATCAACATAGACTCTAATATAATGTATGGAGTGGATTAAACGTAAAGAAACCCCTGGTACGTACAGATTTAGCCGGTTTGAGGAACGCGTCCCCTAAAAAAACGTCTCTCATTCCAAAGTTTCACCAAAAACATTCATGATGTTTTGCTAAATGTGAACCCTGAACTAAACACAAAAACAACAACAAGTCTCAACACAGAATCTCAGCGGGTTCCTCGTGGCTCCTGTGTGAACGTAGCAAACCTGCTCCGCTGTCCTGTGACAGTGTGTCCCCCACTGAACACACAGTCCTGGAGCGGTGTGGTTCTGCTGGTCTCAGTGTGTGTGTGTGTGTGTGTGTGTGTGTGTGTGTGTGTGTGTGTGTGTGTCAGGTGGCCTGGCAGAGGAGGTGGATGAAAAGGTGCTACACGCAGCCTTCATTCCGTTTGGAGACATCACAGACATTCAGATCCCGTTGGACTATGAGACAGGTGGGACTGGCTGCTCTTTGTCCGTGACATTAAACACTCAATGTCTGACTAGCAGTGTGATTTGATTTGTGTTCTATTTTCAGAAAAGCACAGAGGATTTGCCTTCATTGAATTTGAATTGGCTGAGGTACGTGTTTTCGGGTTCAAGTCCCGCTCTGTGCGGAGTTTGCATGTTCTCCCCGTGTCTGTGTGGATTCTCTCCGGATTCTCCAGCTTCCTTCCACTTTCAAAAACATTAATTTAGGTTAATTGGCCGGTCCAAATTGCCTGCAGTGTGTGAGTGTCTGTCTGTCTCTGTGGCGCGCAGTGCACTGGTGTCGTGCCCGGAGTTTCCCCTGCCTCACGCCCTAAGCCAGCTAGGATAGGCCCCAGCTATCGCCACAGCGGATGAAGCATTAGAAAATAGATGGATGAATGTATTAAACACTTTGCAAAGGACTGCACTTACGCTTGCACTGTACGCACACACACACACACACACACACACACACACACTTTAATGTCCCAGTTTTGTATCTTAATTTTAAATAAGGTGTGCAGTTTCATTGTTTGCAGATAAGTTGTACACAACTCAACCGAGCTTTCTAATAGATAGATAGATAGATAGATACTTTATTAATCCCGGAGGAAATTATATATATCCACTGCTCAGGCATTACATAACAAATAATACTGGAGAAACGCCGGGAGAAAAAGGAACACTGACATCACAGGACATACCACAAAACATACACTACACTAACAGACACATGCAGCACTAACAGGACTTGTATAATAAACTATAACTACAATATAAACAGTATAAAATTAAAATATAAACAGTATATATAATACATAATAATATAATATATAATACACTGGACCCTTCTGTTTTGTATGACATAGACATTAATTAAAAGATAGTCTATTAATTAATAACATAAGAGGGGAGCAGAGTGTGTGTTAGGGTGATTCTCATCAGTGCGGCACCAAAGGGAACACAAAGTTTGTGTCAGTCTCTATACTGTTTTATATACAATAAAGTTAATAGTACTGTGGTCTGAAATGTGAATTCAGTATAAACATGGTCATCATGAACAAGTAGACAGATTTCTTGGTAAATGCTTCTTTTCTCATAACCTGTTAATCCACTTTCTCTGCAGGATGCTGCAGCAGCGATTGATAACATGGTGAGTTAATCACTCTATGATACATTAATGTCAGTTTTTATGCCTGTATATGAGACCAATTACACTCAATTTATCTGAAACGTCCCAATACGGAGCATCTGTTTTTAATGTTATTTTTCTTTCATTCTTTTGTCTGCTAGAATGAGTCTGAGCTTTTTGGACGGACTATCAGAGTAAACACTGCCAAGCCAATGAGAATCAAGGAAGGTTCTTCTCGACCAGGTCAGTGATGAAAACTAAGTTTAATAAGCCTTTTCTACGCAGTCTTTGAAATCATTGGTCCTAACCTTCAGTCTTCTTTTCCTTCAGTGTGGTCAGACGACGACTGGCTGAAGAACTTCTCTGGGAGAACCATAGAAGAAGCTGAAAGTGAGGCAGCGGGCGGAGAAGCAACAAAAACTACAACACAGGAGGTGAGAGGTGGTGGTCAGAGTGGCCATTGGAGCAGATTTGCTACCATGTTTTTAAATCTAATCTATGATTACTCTTATTATTTTAATTTTGTTTGAGTGGTGACCTCAAGATTTCTTTGTCAGGGTGAGCCCCCAGCTAAGAAGGGCAGAGTTAATCCCCAAGTCTACATGGATATCAAGATTGGAAACAAGCCAGCAGGAAGATTACGCTTCCTACTTCGGTCTGACATTGTTCCCATGACAGCAGGTGTGTGTGTTGTAAAGCTCACATTCTCAAAGGGTGTAAAACCTTCTTGTCTAATAATTAGAAAAGTTACTAGATTTCTAATGGTTTAAAACAAAACTGCATCATGCTTCATGCCATCATCATCCCCAACACAATGGTCTTTCATATCTTGTACAGAGAATTTCCGCTGCTTGTGCACACATGAGAAGGGGTTTGGCTTCAAGGGCAGCAGCTTTCATCGCATCATCCCTCAGTTTATGTGTCAAGGAGGAGATTTTACCAACCACAACGGCACCGGTGGCAAGTCCATCTACGGCCGCAAGTTTGACGACGAAAACTTTGTCCTCAAACACACTGCTCCAGGTGAGGTTTATAAGAATCTGTGTGGGAATAAACTTGCAGGTCATAAGTTTAACTCCTCCAACCTGGTCTCACAGGGCAGCTCTCCATGGCCAACTCTGGACCAAACACCAATGGCTCTCAGTTCTTCATCACCACTGACAAAACAGACTGGTTGGATGGCAAACACGTGGTGTTTGGAGACCTTGTGGAGGGGATGGATGTGGTCCGTGCGATGGAGGTTGTGAGACTGCAGAATAATTTTTTAGTTTAGAAAACAACAATAAACTAAAAGTCACACTAAGAAAAGAGTTGTAACAGTAAACTTTTGTCATTCCCACAGTGTGTTTAGCTATCTACTTCACTGTTACCAAAAATGACATTACAGCTATGATTAAAGATTTTTAGGGATCCAGGAAAAAAACCAAAACCCTGTAATATTTTTTTTTATTTCATGAAAATAGCTGTTGTTACAACAGCTCATAGAACTGTTGTAATTGGATTTAAAAGTAAGAACTCATACAACTTCAGTTTCTGTGTTAATTTATTTTAATATTAATTTAGCAAAGTCTACAAAACAGTTTGTTGGATTTTTCACATCTGAGTCTTATGAATCTCTTTCTTTCAGGCTCAGGGAACAAAAGATGGCAAACCAAAGCAGAAAGTGATCATCTCTGACTGTGGAGAATATGTGTGAATGAAAAGAAGAGCGAGCTCGTTTGTCTGGAGCCGGTTCATGTTGTCAGATGTCATTTCTCATATCTGTCATGTAAATAGTTAAATAAACATAATTTTTAAGAAACTGCGGCTGGATGTGTCTTTTATAACTTGTCAATATTCGTCATTGATGCTGATTGTTGGTCAGTCCTTTTGATTAGTAGAATAATCCATGAAGATCATACTGTTTCCGTTATTTTATGATGATTTATAAAACAACAGCTTTGTCAATGGTTTTCATTCAAATGATTAGACTCATTATTATTTACTCAAGTTTGAGTTGATTTCATGCTGTATTTACTATAACATTACACCAAAGTAGAATAGTGCTTGTTCTGAATATTGACCATAATCTTAACGGCCACGTGGAGGCAGCTCCTTTGACCAGGTTACAATTTTCCCCGGAATTATCCTAATCTGAGAAATAGAAAACCTGTTGTATAGTCAGCCTTTAGTTCTCATTTGAATGGACAAACTAGTGGAGTGGGGTAGCCACACCTGATCAGGTTGAGTCCTGAGGGGAAAAAAAAGATGGTAACAAACCTTGAACAACTCCACCCACTCTACTCTCGTCGTCTGCTGAGGAATCCGCCGCGATACTCATCGGTGAGGTTTATCCCGAGTCTGTAGCTGCGCGTCGACTCTGATCAGCAGAACGAGCGTTTATACTGTGAGTACATGAATTAATGATTTTTAAGTGAATAATATCCCCGATGTGTTCGTTCTTCGCGGAATCGTTAGGTTTTGAAAGTGGCTGTTTGGGATATGCGCAATTACGCACGAATGTATAAAGTTGAGAGCGTAAGGCGGTGAATGACAGTATAGAGTAAGCGCTGCTAGTAGTTCAGAACAGATTCTGCTCGGATACTGTAATACATGTCTGTGTGCTTCTTTTGTTTTTTTTTGTTTTTGTTTTTTTGTCTTAAACACGTTATAGTAAGTATGTATGTAAGACCTCGCCCCACCATTAGTTTACTAGTTGTCTCTAACGCCTCTCATGAGAGTGACATGAGTGTTCCTTTTGTTCTCGGCTGGTAGATACCTGACTTTTGTCTGTGCCATTACAGTTGCGAGGAGCTTCCTCTGTCTTCCATCAGCAGGAAGAGAAGACAGGCTGTGAACAAACCTCGTCATGAACTGGGCATTCCTCCAGGGCCTCCTCAGCGGGGTGAACAAGTACTCCACGGCGTTCGGCCGCGTATGGCTTTCCATTGTCTTCCTCTTCAGGGTCATGGTGTTTGTGGTGGCGGCTGAGAAGGTATGGGGTGATGAACAAAAGGACTTCAAATGCAACACGGCTCAGCCCGGGTGCCACAACGTCTGCTATGACCACTTCTTCCCCGTCTCCCACGTCCGGCTGTGGGCACTTCAGCTCATCTTTGTGACCTGCCCATCTCTCCTGGTGGTCATGCATGTCGCCTACAGGGAGGACAGAGAGCGTAAAAATCGTCTCAAGTATGGAGAGAACTGTCGCCGTCTCTACCAGAACACCGGCAAGAAGCGAGGAGGCCTGTGGTGGACCTATGTTCTCACTTTGGTCTTCAAAATAGGTGTGGACGCCACCTTTGTCTACCTCCTCTACCACATCTACGAGGGCTATGACTTCCCAGCGCTCATCAAATGCGAGCAGAAGCCCTGTCCCAACATAGTGGACTGTTTCATCTCTCGACCCACTGAGAAACGAATCTTCACCCTTTTCATGGTGGTCACCAGCCTGGTCTGCATCCTCCTCTCTATTTTAGAAATTGCCTACCTGATTGGGAAACGCTGCCGTGAATGTCTCCACTCAGTCCAGCACTCTCGCCATGGCATGACCAACACTATTTCCAGTGGAAGCAACTTGATGGAGTCAAACAGTGTGAAAATTAAAGACAAAAATTCTCCTCAAACACCCGCTCCCTCTTACAGCGTTGCCGTATCTTGAGATATTGAGAATAAAGGCAAACACTTGAGAGACAAGGACATTACAAAGGGAATTTGCTTTGCCTGAATTTACAGGCACTTCCGTAAGTGACTTATCTGCAGACATTTTTCTGCTTTGGCACTGAACTACAAAAGAAGCAGTGATTGTTGGTGCTCTCAGACAGTAAGGAACTCTGGATAATAAGTCTTAAATCTAGAATCTCACTGTTATGGGTTTGGGGGCAGATCATGAACAAAAAAAAGCAGGTTTGTGTGGTGCACTGTCAAATCTGGCCTTGATACCAATTACATGAGTCACCATGGTTTGAAAAGTACTGGTTCTACAAACACGTGTGGTTTCTCTCTGTAAGATTTTCCTTCAGCTCAGTGCCCAGTCTCCAGACATTTACTTCTGCACTGCATCTCTTCCCCTCAGTCACGTGGTCATGTCTGATTTTTTTTTGTCGATACTCTATTTAGTATAATTTATCAAGAGATTTGAATCGCGCTGCTGTACATGTTACTGTTTGAAACTGCTGCCAGCTGAGGAGATCAGTGAAGTTAAATTTCAGTGTTGTAAACACAGTTAATGACATCAGGATGTGCTCATTTCACAACATCGAAGTGCTTTTTGAATGTATGATTGTTAATATTTGTGATTAAAGATCATTTTCATATTTTAAAATGTGTTTCCTCTCCTGTCATTAAAGAAAACAGCTTTTAGAGGTTGGTTCACAGTAGTACTGAAGTACAGAAATGAAGTACAATGTAGAGCAGCCAAGGCCTTGTTGACTCTGCTTGAGTTCTGTGGTTTGACTGAAACCTCAGGCTCTCTTTCCTCCCCAACTTTTTCCACGGGTTCCGTGAGGTCGCTGGTTCTGTGTTGCTAGGAGCAGCAACCTTATTGTTTAGGTTGATTAGTACATTTAGAGGGGGGAGGAGGAGTCTCCCCACTCCATTTGATTCATCCCTGCTGACGTGTATGAGCCACCCAGTGCAGGAATTTGTTAGCCCATTCAGCCTCTGACCAACTATTTCCACTATTTACACTTGTGATAGGAGCAAGAGTAGAAAGTCAGGGTCTCTTAGGGTGTTGAGGCATGTTAGTATTTTGCTAAGGTTTTGAGATGTCTGAAACTTGAGTAAAGCATGCAGGAGTATGAAATACAGTCCAGGCTGCTGAGAGCGATAAAGAATGAGATTATAAAAAGGCAAACAAAGCAAAGTGTCTTTCAACAAACAGTGAAAGGATCACCTGCATGCTCCACTACCAACGGATTTCATTGGTCCCATTAATGTCTATTTTAGTAGACAGTTGTTCCAATGAGTTACATTCACAAGTGAGGCCTGCCAGTTATCAGAGTAACCAGTGCTACATTTCAGGAAAGACATGTTGCTGCTAGAAAGTCATTTTTCTTTTCGTCTGTGTTGGGGAGGCAGAAAGAAAACAAAAACATCTGGAGGGCGAGACTCCACTAAGAGTCAAGAAGTTTTCTGTGGCATTTGTAATGATGTCTTTTCTCTGGGGATCAGCTGAAGTGGTTTAGTCCCTTTTAGAACGTCTAAATCATGTCCCAACAAGTTTTAAGCCCTCAAATATTATATCAAGACTTCGAAACAATAGTAATGACTAAAAACCAGAGTGTGCTGCTTTCCGCAGGTCCAGCCAGACTGGGCGGTTCTCTAAACCCGCCAGCAGTCATTATAACAACCAAACCCTCCCAGCTCATCTGGGATTTTATTTCTCTTCTCTCCGTCTTTGCTTCCTTTTGGTCATTTCCTCCTTTTCATAGTATTCACAGTGATACGTCTTCATTCTGTTGTGCTGTTCTGTCTTGTTGAGACTTGTAAGGAACTGAAGTTGACTCACTGGTGCATTCCAATCCAGGTGTGTCCCAACAGACTGCCTGGACCAGTTCTTCATCTGGATTCAACAAGCAACCCCCAACATCCGTACATCTGCTGTGTTCAGCTGTTCTTAGGTAATAAGTGAATAAATTCAAAACTCAAAGCTTCTTACAGTAGATAGTTTTTCTGAAAAGCCCGTCTGCTGTAACAACACCCTGAGAGTTTTAGCTTATAGCTGCAAGACTTGGAGCTGAAGAGTGTCGTCCAGAGGAGTCAGCTCCGACATCTCTTTACCTGAGCTTGCAAAGAATTTATTATTTGTTAAAATGTATAAAAAAAGACACTGATTAAATTACTGTGTGGACCTATGCTTTACCAGACAACTGAATTACTACCAGTGTTACAGTTTAAAGTACGTCTAAATAATGAATCTTCATTATCATATAGAGATTTAAGGTCAGTCTGTTGGACAGCACCTAAATTGAACTACTAAATAAGAACTCGGAGCGCGTAATCCTCAGAAAATATAGCATCAA
The DNA here is from genome assembly GCF_040054535.1 of Antennarius striatus. Classification (NCBI taxonomy): domain Eukaryota; kingdom Metazoa; phylum Chordata; class Actinopteri; order Lophiiformes; family Antennariidae; genus Antennarius; species Antennarius striatus. The sequence continues at coordinate 7,241,467 of NC_090792.1, forward strand.
AGTAAGTTTCAATTATTAGGATTTGTCGACTTTGTATGAGGTATCCACTGACACTGTGTTTGTGAATGTACTGAGTAATGCTATACAAATAAACCAGCCTTGACTTGAGAACAGTGATGCATGAACACGTCCTTTATACATTTATGCTATGATTTCAATAGCTGACTGCTTGCGAGACCTGGCAGGCACTGGCATGGAGGTGGTGTTTTAATGATAATCATAAAACCATGGGGCATGAGGGGCTGTTTTCACTACAAGACATATCAACAGATAGTAAGGTGACTATGGAAAGTCTGGTTGTGAAATCAGGGGCTTTGTACAGTGGAGACAAAAGCCATGGCATGATCTGACAGGAAGGATGAGCACAGAAGCAGAGTGTACGAGTTACGACAGTGTCACCTGAGTAGAGTGTGGTTTAAAAAGAAACCCAAAGACAATATACTGGTATTTAAGGGTGGTGTGAAAAGTAAAATAGCGTTGGAGATAAATGCCTCTGGAGAAAGGAAACTGAAAACTGTAAAAACAGCTGCAAACATAAATATAACCAGCTGCATTCCATGATTATAAAAGTTGCCCCAAACTCATAAGACTTCAGGAAACAGTAACGGACAAGATACTTACAATCACACAACAAAACAGAATGAATTCCCCCGAGGGTGTGGCTGGTTCTGACATTGTGACATCCTGGGGAGAAGTTAGAACAAGGAGACAATTCCTACTGGAAATCTGGAGGATAAAAAACTTTTTTTTTTTGTTTCTAAATGTTTTGACAACCCTCAAATCATTATCTAACTTAACCCAGCCTTTGTATGTCTGTGGTGTGTATAGCATGGGCAGTGCAGGAACATGTTAAAAACATTCATCTTTGAATCTATTGTGAACTTTAACTTAATTGTCCTCTAGTTGTGGTCCCCGTTTCTGAGTCATGTAGCCTCTGGCTGGACTGCTCATGTGTAAATATACCTCCATGTTCCGTCCAGAGTGGAGGTGGGTTCTATTAAGTTTGATATGATACCTACCAGCGGCGTGTGAGTGGGAGAGAGAGACAAGAGAGGAAGACAGAGGGAGGGAGGGAGAGAGAGACAGACATCTGGTTCAGCTCCAACCTTTCTTCTGTAACCACACCCACAGGCGCAGTTCTCAGCGCGGAGTTTCCTTACCTGTCGGAGTATCCAAAGCCGCGCGTTAAAAAGACTAAAAAGACATTAAAGAAACAATTACTGCTCCGGAATTATATACAGTAGCGTGTCTATTAGTTAATAATGGACTGATGCGTGTTTTGGTAAGTAAAAAATTCACTACAATGAACTTATCATTGGTATAACATAACTTAAACGTCGCGCTTGATCCAGATGGATTGTTTTAGGATGTGTTACTATTTTAGGTTTTATACGGCAGTGACCGAAATTTTAAATATGAATTACTATTAGTAGAAGAAAATAGAAAAAAAACATCTGTATGTGTCTAAAAAAATATTCGCAAATAACGCACCCTGCCTTACGTAGAAGTGTTTTTGCCGTTGACTTACGCTGACAAATGGCCGAAATCTTTTTTTCTAGGAGCGTAGGCACAACATCCGACCTATATTTACTTAGTTAAAATAAATCAAACATCTGTGAAATTACAAGCTGTTTCTGACACGTTTTAAATTGTGATTGTGTAATTAAGGCTGGTTGGACTCCTCTCATGAACAGTGAGACCATAACCACTGCCGATGGCTATCTTTGGTCGGGATGACAAATGACAGCGGTGGGGAATGTTTTCACGTTAAATCAGCTTTGGAAGACAAATTGATTGACTGTTGTGAGGATAGAAGGTCGCTATTTAAAGCACATGGGGTTGAGTGAGACATCACTGAGTGAAAGAACATTTAGCTGACAATGAAAACACGTTCACTCATTCTTCATTCTGCCACATCCAGGTCTGAAGAACAACCACACATAAGACCAGAGTCCCAGAGAAGATTTATTTGATTGCCAGCCAAGGACATGGACTGGAAGACATTTCAAGCCCTCCTCAGTGGGGTGAACAAGTACTCCACAGCGTTCGGGCGAGTTTGGCTGTCTGTGGTCTTTGTGTTTCGGGTGATGGTGTACGTGGTGGCAGCAGAGCGAGTGTGGGGCGATGAGCAGAAGGACTTCGACTGCAACACCAAGCAGCCGGGCTGCGCCAACGTCTGCTACGACCACTTCTTCCCCATCTCCCACATCCGCCTGTGGGCTCTGCAGCTCATTTTCGTCACCTGCCCGTCCTTTATGGTGGTCATGCATGTGTCGTACCGTGATGACCGAGAGCGCAAGTTCCGGGCCAAACACGGTGACAATAGCAAGCTTTACAACAACACGGGGAAGAAACACGGCGGATTGTGGTGGACCTACTTGATCAGTCTCTTCGTCAAGACGGGCATCGAGATCGCCTTCCTCTACATCCTTCACCGAGTCTATGACAGCTTCTACCTTCCGAGGCTGGTCAAGTGTGAGGTGGCGCCCTGCCCCAACCAGGTTGACTGCTACATCGGCCACCCCACTGAGAAGAAGGTCTTCACCTACTTCATGGTGGGAGCTTCGGCACTGTGTGTCATCCTCAATATCTGCGAGATTATCTATCTGATCGCCAAGCGCATTGTGCGAATTGCAAACAAGATGAAGAGGCGTCAACGCAACTTGCCAGTGCGTGAAGAAAGCTATGGTGACGACCTGTTTAACAACTATGACGTATCTCCCATGAGGCAGCCGGTGAAGGATATGCCTCCATCCTTCAAGACTGCATCCAAAACACCATATAAACCACCTGGAATCAAACTCGAAGAGAAGATTCGGGCCTCAGCTCCAAATCTTACCTTAACTTCATGATTGAAAATGAAGCTGAACTTGTGCCGAAGATCAACAGATAGGCAGTGCTTGGGTTGTAACCCAGTGACAAACCTCAGAGAGAACTCAGAACTACGAGCCAAACTACAATGTGTGTCTGGAAGTTGAGTCATCTGTACTGGATTCTTCCTGTGGGCCCCTGAGTCCACTTCCAAGACTCTGTTTGAGCACCAGAACATTAGTTTCCAAGTCAACATCCACAATATTTAAAAGCCACCTACGGTCGAATTGATTTGTTGTTGATATGTGGGGTGTTTTTTGAATACAATAAAAGTCTGTGGGCCTGTTCCACTTCACCCTTAACCTGCACTGGAACATTCCACTGAAAGCTCTGTCTTGTGATTTGAGTTTGGACACGGGAGGGGAAGGAAATGGAACGCTGCTCACAAGAAGGCAGGACACACCTGGCAGAGGTATTCACCCTCCCTGTGGTGTCAGTGCTATGTCAGGGTATTGTTGTCACTGAATGTCAAATGTGCATTTCAGTGGGCTCTCATACAAAGGTCCAGTCTGTGGGATTTAGTGGCATCTAGGGATGTGATTGGAGATTGCAACCTCATCTCACCCCACACCCCACTGCAGCAGACACTAAGCTGCTTAAACCTTCTCTAGAGCCGGTTACAGTTTCTGGGCTTCCATAGAAACATGGCAGCTCAACATGGTGAATTACATATTGTCTGTGCATGAGGTAACATAAATGACATGTACTGTATATATGAATGAAAACTACATTCCATTTCTGCCCTAGAATCCCCCTTTAACCGAGCTGACGTCAGCTTTATTTTCACATTTTCTGTACTGATGACCCAGATCATTTGAGGATGTAAACAGTTGAGGAAACTCCAGTCAGAGTTACGGCTCTGAAATACTTGAAGGTTCACAAACTGGCCATAAAATTAGTGTTTTTACAGCAATTCTTTCTCATCATCATTAATGTCTTTCTTTAACTAAATCCTTGGAGGGCATATGCTTGGTCTCATTGCTGCTCAGCCACGCGTTGTACATAGTTTGCCTGTGTTTTGACGTTCTTGTACACAAACTGGCCTCATCCAAGACCACTGTTGATTTGAATGAGGCAAAAGGAATGCTGCCATTTCCTAAGTAGTTAGAGCTGCAGCACAGTGGAGGTGGAGGACGGGATGGACAACAGACGACTCACTCAGCAGTTACAGTCCCTAATCATCTACCTGGACATCGGATGGAAATGTATATTCTGCACTTGTTCATAATAGTGTATTTTTTATACATTTAATTATATTAAATTTATTGAACATGAGTGTGGTTGGTATTCAAAGTGTTTTGATGCCTCCCTTATTGATTTTCTGGAATATGGTTTCAACTTGCAAAAGGACGTTTCATGCAAAATTTAAAGTAATTTAAAATAATTGTGGGCAAATGGTTTTCTTAGTTACAAATCAATGCTACATATAATACTAAAAAAAACATTTTCGTATGCTAATATCTAATAGGACGTATTATGATTTGGGGGTGTCATACAACAGCTTTTTTCCATTGCTGCCTACTAAAAACATGTACCTCATGTCTGGTGTGACTCTTATAGTTTACTATGTAAATTAGGTGAGTCATAATGACGTGTTGTTATCATGTGTCTAATCCATAAGATGCACATTTACAAGTTTTGTAGAGGCTTGTGGCAAGAATCTCGGTCTGCCAGTCAGACTTGTCCATCTTGTTTTTACAAGGTGTGGCCAAGGAAAGAGTTTTTGTTTATTCTGAATCATGTAGACAACAAATACCAAACCACTAAACCAGACAATGTAAGAGATTGTTGTACACGAGTGGTAATGGCTCCAAATTCTAATTTCATTGTAGAAATAAAATTTGAAATATGGATAAAAATGATATTGATCACACACCCAGCATTCAAGGCTCGATTTTAGTCATGTTTTCATACACTATACATTTTTTAAATCTATGTTTCAGATCCTGTAGATTTATTGCAATTTTACACACTTAAACACCAGTGGCACATACAACATGATTCAAGATTTTTAAAGTCAATGTTTTCTAAACATCGATTTATAAAACTTTCATATAATCCAGAAATAAAAGCTAAAATCTACAGATCATGGAACCATGGTATTTTTCACAAGCCAATGCAATACCCAAGCTCAAAAGGACTGGAAGTTTCCATAGATGCTCCCTGTGCCAATGATTAGAATGAAGACTGTGATACATACAGTAGGATGAAGTCCAAACAACACTTCTGTCTCTGATATAAACAGTGAGTTCATCATCCCTTCTGAAAGTTTTACTGGCTAATTTGTTTTAAAGACGGCCTGTGCTTCCCTTTGGTTTACCCTCGGCCCAGGGAGAACATAAGCACACCATTAAAGAAACGCTCGTTCATAGGTAGGCTCAGCATGATCAGCTTTACCTAAGGCACTGTTCCAGCTAAGCCATCATGTAGTAAAGGTCTGATTAGACCATCATTCCTCAAAGGAAGGGGTCGTACCATCCAAATCTCACAGCAGACTGACCACAGACTCCATGGATGATTACGCTCTGACGACTGACTACAGTTTGCAGGTAGCCTGTGCTACTTTGGAGTTGGTCTTTCTGTTGAGGGTCCGACAGATAAAAGCTCCAGCATCCATCACCTTCGAGAGGTCAACGCCCTGAGAAGAAGATTGAGGGATAGACACACATTTAACAAACAGCAGTCGCTCTGTGAAAGAAACATTAATATATTGGCAGAGCAATGTGGGAGTTCTGGGTTTCTATTTTGTATTCAACCGTTCAAAGGTTCATCTATTGAATTAATATTTTATCTTAAATAATGACATTACACAGAAATTAAAAACAGTATCCTAGACTGAATCTGTCAGATTCAGCATGTTTTTCGTTAAATAACAGTTTAAAACATTTTTCACATCAGTAAAAGTGAGTGATCCAGATAATAATCAGCCATAGTAATGCTAATTCCAGAAAATATGTAGAGCAGTGGTTCTTAACATGGGTTCGATCGAAACCCTAGGGGTTCGGTGAGTTGGTCTCAGGGGTTTGGCGGAGACGGGGGTCAAGCCAAAACTAACGACACGATGTGTCGGGTGTTTTTGCCGAACATATATGATCACTGTGTACGTTTGAAACATCGTGTCAATTTGTGATGACACGCCCCCCTTAGCCATCACTGGCTGCAGGTGATAACGCTACATCGATTAGCCTACGTGTGCTACAGGGGATTTTTGCGCATTCAGTAGTGGATTTATGTCTGACGTGATGGTACGTCATCTGATTGCTTTCTCAGTATTTAATTCATAGTAACTATGTTGAACAAAAAAAGAAAGTGATCGGACGAATATGTGCAACGTGAAATTACATGTACTGTATAACTGAACGTGATGGGAGTCAGCGTTCTGCGTGATTTGCAATGTCAAGTTGAGCAACTCTAGTCTCGCACTGGCAAAAATAAAGGAACACTTCCTTAAGCTGCATGGAAAACAAAAGAAACACACTTTGCTGTGAAAATGACACAAGAGTAGCACTTGCCAAAGTGAAGCCATGCATATCTGAACTGGTGTCTCAATAAGAAGAGCTGAAGTCACACTGATTTGCAGGTAGGTCATTTCATGTGAGTTCATGCACTGTCTTGGTTTTGTTCTTTGAAAAAGGTGACATTAATGAACAATTCATTAAATACACCAGTGAAACATACTTATGTCTTAAATTTGAAATTTTTTATTTTTACTAAAGAAGGGTTCGGTGAGTGAGCATATAAACCTGCAGGGTTCGGTACCTCCAATAAGGTTAAGAACCACTGATGTAGAGCCTTGTAATTTCTTAGCGTATCATTATATTTACTTAACATTCTGGTATCAGATTCCACTCGTGCTAACCATAATCTGACCTTGTATGTTTATTGAAACCCAGTGTCTCTAAACAATGAATGGTATATTCCTTATTCAGTTTCACGACTTTTATCTATTTTGTATTACATGTATAAAATATAACTTATGGAAACTCTAAATTTAAAAATAGAGAAAATTTAACAAAATAAAAGCATAAAAGATCATTTTGTTGAAGATAGAGGTTATTTTAGTTATCACTCTTAATTAAACCCTTTGTTAACTGCACATCAGAGAAGCTACATTCTGACAAAATAAGAAAGGGGACCTACCTGTATGTTTTGAGAAATTTTGTGAAAAATACTGAATAACGTTTGAGAATTTATGTTCTGAAAATTAATTTTTACCATGAAAATAAAAAACAAACAATTAAAAAAAATCAAACAGCAGAAGCGACCTCATTAGTAGGTGAACATAGAGTAGTCTTGGTAGGTGAACATAGAGTAGTCCGTTCAGATATTTAATCATTGAATCAGGCAGATTGTTCTGAAAGGGAGCTAAGAGAGTGGAGGCAAAGACAAAGTGCTTTCTTACTGTCTGAATTCCCAGTCCATGGAGCATATAGACCACGTCTTCAGTAGCAACATTCCCAGAAGCCCCCTGGGCATAGGGACAGCCTCCTAGTCCAGCTACGGACGAGTCCACCACACTGACCCCCATCTGAAAAACAAAGTAAATATTGACATTGAAACCAATAGTTATTCCTGTTCTATAAACAGATCACCCCCACAGACACGATCACAATGGGTCCTGAAATTTTTTACTTGAAGCACTTCTGGACTGAAGCAAATGAGATAAGCTTGTTCAATGTCTGTTAAAAAATATGGACAGATTTATCGTGAAAATAAACCACTGCTCTGTTGCACCACATGCGCTACTCAGACATTACATGATAACATAATAATCACAAAAATGAAGTCAGACCTGTAGAGCTACAAGGATGTTAGCAAGAGCCTGGCCATAGGTATCGTGACAGTGGACTGCCAACGCACTGACGGGAACCTTCCTGCTCACTGCTTCTAGCATTTTCCTCATGCTCCCTGGAGTCCCCATGCCGATGGTGTCCCCGAGAGAGATCTCGTAGCAGCCCATGGAATATAGCTGATTAGCTACCTGCATGACAGGACACAGTCTGAGCTGCTTTCATGACCCACTTTCTGTTTTCTGCTTATGATTTTGCCAAAGGACCATGGACAACTTTTCATATGTAAACATATAGAAAAGTGAAAACTCACTTGTGCAACTTTTTCAGGCGCCACCTCACCTTCATATGGACAACCGAGAACACATGACACATATCTGTGGTGAAAAGAAACAGATGAAAAGTTAAGAAACCAAAAAAAAAAGACAATTGTGCAATCGTGATGATTTGTACATTTGTTTGGAGGATGGTGGCCTACCCTCTAACTTTCACACCGGCCTCTTTAGCGGCTTTCATGACCTCGTTGAAGCGCTGTAAACTCTCATCCACGGAGCAGTTTATGTTCTTCTTGCTGAACTGCTCAGATGCAGCACCAAATATGGCTACCTCTGAAGCGCCAGCCTTCACCTGTATTAAGCAGGAGAAGGCAGCTTGAGCAAAAAGCTGTAGACACACCATCTCCAGTTTGAGTAGTTGGGCGTAGGTTATGTCTACACAGCTGTAGGATTAGGGTTCCTGACACTCACAGCAGCATGGAAGCCCTTCAGGTTGGGGGTGAGGACTGGGTAAGACACGCTGGGGCTCCTGTGGATCCCCTTCATCACCTCCACCTGGTCTGCCATCTAACATTAAGACAATAGTAGGAGAAACTGGCCAACAAGACATTTCCCCTCCTACTGCTTCCAGTGGCGTGAACTAGCTCACCTGTGGAACCCATCTTGGAGAGACAAAACTGGTGGCCTCGATGACGGGCAGCCCTGATGCTGACAACAAGTCGATCAGGTGGATTTTTATCTCTGTTGGTACAACAGTCTGAGAATGAAGCAATAACAAGATCACGAAACCACCGGGAGAAGTTTGTGATTTCACCTGATGAGAAACCACATGAGCAAAGCAGCTGCCAACAACAACACTGATGCTACAAGAATATCTACTCAGAAATGACGTCAAACATAGACTCTTCAAAAGCTAATTAATGAAATAAAACAGAGTTTAATTTCTAATGAATTAGTTACCTTTTCATTCTGAAGACCATCTCTAGGTCCCACCTCCACTATTTTCACCCTTTCTGGGAGAGCCTTGCCTGTCCTGGCGCCGGTCTACGGACATAAACACATCCTGCGTTAATGACGTAGCATTAATGATCCGTCTCCGTCGCCGGCCTGATAACGGGAGCCCCGAAGGGACAAAACCAGGTGACCGTGGAGGAAGCTATCAGCTGTTAGCTGACTAGCGGTGACGTCCGGCACGCCGGCTGAAAGCCCGGTTCCGCCCACCCGAAGCCCAACAAGAAGCAGCAGAATCCCTCACCACTTCTGCTCTGGCCGCGGAGCTAATCGACAGACACTGCCGACCCATCACTGAGCTAAAAACGCTTCTGTTGACAATCCTCATGACTGCCGCCATGTTGGTCCAACCTCCAGAGTGACGTCACTCGCTCGTCATGGTGAATTTCGAATCGTACTATGGTGAACACGTTGCCCGTCCTACTCTACCTCTGATTGGCTAATAGATAATATCATGTTTAATTCAAAGGGTAATCATTGGTTAAGAGTTAGCATGACGGTATAAGCCAATCAGAGACAGAGTGAGGAGGGACATAGTGTCGCCATAGTAAGATCAGTGTATTGGCAGGAATCATGGAGAACTGGACGTTATTTTAAAAAAAAAACCTCAAAGGCGCCATCTATGTGCTGTGATTTGCATTGTTACTTAAATAGAAATCCCTTTATTTGATTCATCAGTCTGAGTTAGAGCCCCATCACCTTAAACATTCACTATTCAACAGGAGACAAAGCCTTCTCATCTCATAGGATGGTGTAGATTCTCATTCATCCATCAAGCTCATCTGAACCGAGTGGACTTCTGCTTAGGGCTTTCAAATGTTTTGCGTTCTGTCCCAGACGTTTCTTCATTTTTAACTCCAGGGTATTACACAGATTCTTCAGTTCTTAGCTGGACAGTTGACTCACACCTCATACATGTTCTTCAGTATCTCATGAACGGTGCTGCCATGTGAGCTCTGAGGAGAAGCAAAGACACAGTAAGATTGTCTGTTTCAACAGTATCAACACAATTTAGAGTGTATTTTATGAGTGTGAATCAGTATTTTCAATGCCAGTTACTTTATTGCAATTTATTTGATTTTATTGGGATTTTTTTATTTTAATTACCTTTATTACTCTTTTCCTTTATGATTTTAAGGAACAGAATTTTATATGTTCTCTAAAAAATTTTTAAATGCAAAAAATATATATACAAATAAATATTGTAGTAAAATTGAGCTGAAAACACAGTACCACTTTGTTTTCTTGCTTTTTTGTATTTCAGTTGTTTTCCTGTCCTGAATAAACTTTTCTTTCATAAGAATGCTTTGATTCTACTAAAAAGGACACGGGGGCCGGTGAAAGACACAAGCACAGAGATGTACAGTATAAAAATATCTTTAATGTGTCAAAAAGTTTAAAAAAATGAACAAATAAATTATAATTGTATTGTATATCATATACATATATCAATGTGCACTGTCACTGTGACACTGTGAGACATTTAGGTATGAAAAGTCTGCTCTTAACTTTACAGCAGTCATTTTGTCCTTGTTACATTGTGTCGCTCAGAAGAGAGCAGAGTCCCACAACATAGAAAAGCTATTCCTCCATGCATATGAAAAAACATTAAATATCTTTGAAAGAGTCAGCATGTAAATATAATGAAGGAAGGAAAACACTGAACATTCATGCTTTGGACATGGCATACAGTTCATGAATCTTAACAAAAACATTCCGTTTTGATCAACAATATCATTGAAAGTAAAGTTCAAGAAATTCTAACCAATTAATACACAAATAATATATTACAACGTAAGCATTATCATCAGTGGATCACATATTTTACGCATTTTCTTGCATGGCTTTAGCAAACCAACACTTTGGTTTTGTGTCACTACAGCTCCTCGTCGCTGTCATCCACTTGTTGGATAATGAGGTCGGCCCCCGAGTCTTCAGCCAAGTCATCTTCATCAGTAATCATCCAGCCCCGCTTGGTTTCCCCCTCCTCCTCCCCGTCTACTCCCAGCAGTAGGGCTGGCTCTTCATTGGTCCCCTCTAGACTGTCTAAGGTCATGTCATCACAACCCACTTCCTGTATGCATGTGTTACATATGCGATAGCGTCGTGTGCCCTCACACACGACATGCCCTGTGTCCTCCGTCACCTGACACTTACACTTCCTGCAAACCAACTTCCTGGCTTGGTGGATCTGTGGCAGAACAGGAAACAAACAAAAAATGCACACAGCATAAATAACAATCTAAACATGTTTGGTATTAGTAGCAAATGTCAACACATGAGAAAATTCAACTTTTACTTTGTTTTGCTGCAAAAGTTGTTAAATCAATAAAGAATAAGAGAAAGTGATATCTGTGTATCTTTCACTTCCTGGTTGTAAGCAAACATACCGTTTCAAAATGGCTACGAAGATGCTCCAGACGGGTGAAGCGTTTATTGCAGGCTTGGCAGGGGTACGGCCTCTCGCCTGTGTGACATCTCAAGTGACGCTTCAGGTCTGCCTTCCTCTTCACCGTGTGTGTGCAGAATGGACATTTGAAACGCATGACAGGATTTGAGTCTGCAAAGAAGAACGTAAAACTGTTCAGAGCTTCTGTTTTCTGATGATTCCCCACATATCCCTGTTTCTGGTCAACTATGAAGGTGAAGTTCAAGCCAGTCTGAATATATTATTGCTTTGTTTAGTTCTTTAAAAAGGTAAAAAAAAACCATTTCCTTTAAGTTTTTTCCCATATAGCCCAACTAACCTTTATTAAAGTGTTCAATAACGCCCACTATGGACGGAAGTGTTGCATACAGCTCCTCTGCCTTCTCAGCCTTTTGTGTTCTTGCCTCTTCAATGTCTAAGTCTTCATGGTTGTTTGACCGGACGCTGTTTGGAGCTTTCCTTTTGGTTCCCCCTTTACCTCGCCGGCGTTCTGTTCCAGGCAAGGTGTACAGAGGGTCCTGAGGGTCCTGCAGGTCCTCCGCCTCTGTGTGGAGTTCATTGGCAGGACTGCGTGGGCTCGTTTTGATGGCTGTGACAATTGCATCCTGGTCCAAGTCCTTCCCCATGAAGCTGGACTGGGATCTGGAGTTGTCTCTGGTCCAGAGCGCTGGCGGCGGACTATCAGAGCAGGGGCCTGGCTGGTGCTGTTCTGAGCTGTCTTCTACACCACTGGCGAAGCTACAGGTTTCAGACAAGTTTAAGCAGCGCTCAGCATCTTCCTCTTTCACACTAATGTCCAAGGATGATTTGATGAAGTTTTTGCAGTAGTTGATGACATTATTCATCTGCAGGTAACTGGCGGCAGACATCACCTCGATTACATTGTGACTGGAGAGGTCCAGCTGGCCGGAGTAGATGAAATCCAGGATGACAGTGAAGGTCTCTGGAGTGAAGACATCAAAGGTGGCATTGACTGAGTCGGACAGCCTGTCGGGCCCCTGGGACAGCAGCATACGAAAGTAGCCGCTGCTGGCGAACAAGACGTTGCGGTGGGCCCTGAAGAGCTGGCCCTCCACCAGCAGGCTGCAGTCACAGAAGAGCTCCTGGTGGCGCTGCTGGTTGAGCTGCTTCAGCAGGTTGCTCTGGTGAGCCACTGTGATGTCAGCAGTGTTGAACCACCTCTGAGGCTGCCTGCAGAAAATAACATGACAGAATGCTGACTGTGAAGGCGCCATGGTTTAAGTCACTCTGCAGGAAAACTAGATAAAATCACAGTGGCCTTGAGACATGATTGAAAAGATTATTATCTTGCTGAATTAACAGCATGTATGAGTCTGACGACTGACCGCAGGATGGTCAGAGTATTCATTGCTCTCACAGTGGGGACAAACCACTGATGGATCCATCAGTGCCCCCCGTCTTTGTTTCCGCACTGGATCGTCTCCAACTCCGCGATGCCCCGCCCTCCAGGACTTCATTCTGCACGATGATTGGCTGAACGAGCCTTCAATCTAAACCTTCCTCTAATGGACTACACCCGACTCCAGATCGGAGAGCATCGGGTGACAAAACCCTGTGCTCGTTCCGACGTGACGCTAAAACGCGCATGAAAATTTGTGAAATTTCAAACACGGCGCACCGATAGGAAGAGTAAATAAATAACAACCCGGCTCTGCCGTCAGGAGAAGGAAACACATCGCGACCCCGTTTGCAGAGTAATTCTCCTTCAGTAGTAACCTACTTACTACCCTCACGTGGATTCTGAATTACACGTTTTCAGTTTTAATTACGTGATTCTCTGCGGACAGGGTCCATAGCGCCCGATCACCACGGCGCGTCGCCCGTCCGATAGACCCCCTAATGTTCCTTATGTCATGCGAAAGCAAGTCTTATTTTTTGCCGATTCACACAATAATCGACCAACGCCACCAGAGTGCTGCAGTCCTGCGAAAGAAAAGCGGGTAGCAGCGCGCCGGAGCGACCCAGTGTGTCCTGGAGCGACGCCCACTTCAGGCTCCATCCAGCACACAATGGAAAAAACAGACACAAGCCTCCGGCAGGGCAGCGTGCTGCAAACTGAGAAGTGAACACGTTCAAATCTGTCACACCGTCGACAATACGCACGGATGCGCCCGTTTTCATTGTCAAGACGACCCCCCACTTCTCGCCGGAGGTCCGGAGCGCAAAGCGAGCAGCGGGGAGGATTTGCCTGCTGCCCAAACAGAGGCGACTCCTTCCCTGGCGTGAGGCGCTGCGACGACCCGCTTACGCCCAGCACCATGAAACCCCCGACAATCCATCGATACTCACTGGTGATTTGATTCACCCGACGCCCGGTAGAGTCTGCTCGCCCCCAAGCCCGCCACCATATCCATTTTTAATTTTTTTTTTTTGCTTTAGGTTTTTTTTTTGTCGTCCGGGTTCCACAGTCAGGCACTTCCTGCTCAGCCCTAAAGACCGAAACCCGGCTGGAGAGACGGGAGCAGTGTGCTGACGTGGGTGTTTATTAACAGGGTGCCCGGAGGTTCGAGGAGCCATTTAAAGCCCTAGTGTCCCGGTTTAACGTGGCATCTGAACAGGACCATAATGAACACCACAACAGTACCAGCTTATAAATGCAGCAATAAACAGCCTCGACTGAACACTTCCTAATTGGAGATTAATTTAATGAATCTGTCCTGGCATCACTTATTTGTTACTGTGTTCAATAGTTACTTTACACTACCTTCATTGTATTTCAATGAGAACTGAGAGAATATTCACCAGTTTGTTTCCAGCATTCAATATTATAATGCAGGCGAGTGTAAATTAGAAAATGAATTTATTCTTTCATTTTTATGGATCACAGGTGAATACATTAATCATGTTAAAATTTTTTGTTAATCTAAAGTAACAATTTACAGGATCCCAAGGCACTGCTATATGTGTCTTTGCATTCAACAGTAAATTTAGAATAAGACAGCCATGAATAATGAAGAAATAGAAAATTAATCATGATAAAACATTCAGCTCCCCTGGAGGTCTCATTATTTGTTTATATGATAAGCAAAAATGAGAGATGATCAGCTTTCAGTGATTTCACAGCGTGACCAAAGGCTGCAGTTGCATCAAGAGACTGTTCCTTTGGAAAATCCAGTGGGGTTCTTGGACTGCCAGCGCCACAGATCCTCACCTGCAGGGTGCAGAAAGAGCCTTAGGCACAATATAGTATAGATAAATATTTCACAAAACAAATATTTTCCATTTTTTAATGAAAAAGGATCAGATGAGATTTCATAGCATGGTGGCCCTTACACATTTTTTCAAGGTCAAATCTGGCTTTCCAGCCCAGTTCCTCCTCAGCCAGTTGAGGGTTAGCGTAGCACGACGCTACGTCTCCTTCTCTACGAGAAGTAATTTTGTATGGAATCTGAGAAGAGGATAACATATGCAAAAGCTCAGAAAAAAGGAGCGTGGTTTACCCCCAAAAATGTGGACTTCAGTGGTTCAGAGAACACACACCTTCATAGTAAAGTTCATCTGTGTTAAAAAATAAAATCTCAGACACTGAACACTTAACTTTGGAGCCAAAAAGCCTCTCCCATCACTCACCTCTTTCCCTGATGCCTTCTCCATGGCTTTCACCATCTGGAGCACAGAGTAGCCTGTTCCCGTGCCTAAGTTGTAAATCTTAAGACAAAATAACGCACACATCAGTCCTATAAATGTATAATGGAACAGAAAATAACTTGCAAGGTATTTTAACAAAATACTTGAGTTTACCCTCCTATCATATGTACCTTGCATCCACATTTGTCCTTTAGCTTCTTCAGAGCAGCTATGTGTCCTTTTGCAAGATCCACTACGTGTATATAATCTCTCACACCTAGCAAGAAAAAGAAAACCTTCTTTCTTCAATTCCATGCTTGAACATTAGCAAAGACTTGTTTTGACAGGCTGTGTGCTACTGAGGGGAAGAACAACAAACCACAATTTGTGTACACTGTAGTTGAAGGTTTTTGCCATTACCTGTCCCATCAGGTGTGTCATAATCGTTCCCAAACACACTGAGGCACTCTCTTCTCCCAATTGCCACCTGGAAGTAAGATAAATTATGCAAAGAAACCATTACATGTTGGAATTACGGCTTTCTGTGTCCTTGCAGAGTATTTGGTAGGCAGTTTACCTGGGCAACATATGGCAGCAGGTTGTTGGGGATACCCTGAGGGTCCTCTCCTATCTCACCAGAGGAGTGAGCTCCGATTGGGTTGAAGTAACGAAGAAGCACTGCATTCCAGTCCTGCTCAAACAACAATCAATGATGAGACATCATTTACACTCCACAGATGAGGCATGTCTACATCTGTGACTCCTTCCTGGTACCTTCTCAGCTTTACAATGGTCCCTGATCATCTCTTCAATGAAGTATTTTGTCTTGCCGTAGGGGTTGGTGCAGCCGCCCACAGGGTGTTTCTCATCAATAGAAAGATATTGAGGGTCGCCGTACACTGTGGCTGAACTGCTGAAGACCACATTATGTACCCTGTGAGCCTGCATCACCTAGAACACATACATATGCAGCAAGCCGCTGGTTAGTTAGTGAATTCACACAAATCTTTGCATTGACTCGGAGTAGGGACAACATGGAAGTGATGCAGTGTTAGAATGAACAAACTCTTAATCAAATGAATGCAAAAGGTCTTTCAATGAGCAAAGATGACAATCGGTACAAAGGGATGATTGAAAAGAAGAGTGTAAATAAATTATTTCTTCAAACTGACCTCAAGCAAGTTCATGGAGGCGGTGAGATTGACCCTGTAGTAACGTAAAGGCTGCTGCACTGACTCTCCAACAGCCTTCAGTCCTGCAAAGTGCATCACTGCACTGAAAGAATGCTGTAGAACAGATGGATGTGTAATCATTCCTGATAGCTGTAAACATTGAAAGACTTTCTACAACCCTGATGTCAAAAGTAGGAATGGTGCGTAAAACATAAAACTTAAAATGGAAAAATTGCTCAACACAATGAAAATACATTTACATTATTTTGCCATTATACCATATGAACCTTGTTGATTTTTCTAAATTTTAGGCCAAAAGGACTTTTTAAACAGTTGGGAGCGGGGACAAAAGAGGCAGAAAACATTGTGGGATGCAAAAAAACCAAACCTGTGGGTTAGTTCATACAGACCAACCCACAAGTAGACGAATTACATGGTGACATAAAAGATGGTTATGTCATTCATTTGCCATTTCACTGATGCGTCATCTGTTTCTATATATAGTTTACACAATATACCGACTGATCTGCAACCTGGTGTAGACCCTTATGCCACATGGTTGCTGTTCAATGCTGTCTGGCTGTAAGATGGCAGTAAGTACATTTATGGTAAAAACAAACAAACAGATGACTCATATGTAAGTGTAAAATGTTGTTGCCTTAATTTGATAGGGTTTCCATTCATGCTAATTTTTAAATTTACCAAAAAACGTCTACCTCATTACCTTTTCGAAGAGTTTTTCCAAACCAGGTTTGTCCAGAAGATCCAGTTCATGAAACTCAATACTGGTGTCCAACAGCTTCTCTATCCTGCGTATGCTTTCAGGCACTCCCCCTTCTCCTCCATTCATACAGGATGTAACAAAAGATATCTCCGTCACTGCACTGAACAAACACACTTGGACAAACATAATGCATCAGCAGTGTGTGTCTCCTGTGTAGCACCATACCTCTAACAGCATTACTGTAGTTATCCACTACGATGGGCTGGTAACCTGCTTCAAGGAGCTCCACCACACAGTGGCTTCCAATGTAGCCCCCTCCACCAGTGACCAGAACCTTCTCTGCCATTCTGTCACCTGTGAAAATAATCAATCTTGTTATTTTATCTTATTTTTACGAGTTGGGATTCCTTATGAGTCGAGCAGAACAGCCTAGATCTGCTCTTGAGAAACCAGTTGTACTTTTGTCTGGAGGACTTCGTACAGATTTATAACCTGCCCATCATGTCCCACGTCAACAAGTTCCAGCCTTTACCTGCTTTACAACATGACAATGAAAATGCCCTGAAGATAAAATGACAGAACACATGGAAAATAGCTTGTTTATCAATTTTCTTGTACGTAGTATAACTAATGTCATCCAATCTAAATTCTGGAAGTTACTCTAGTTTTCCGTTCAGTGTTATTTAATCTTCTGTGTGTCTCATATGAACAAATTGAAAAGGACGACAATAAGAGTTAACAGATGGCCTGTTTGTAACTTTAGCCATTAAAAATATAAACCATTGTAAACATTTTCTGAATACTGTAATATTTTTCAAACACCGAAGGCATCATCGCTGACTGTTCTTAAATAAAGCCAAGCCGGTGAGCAGACGAACTTCCCCGATGAAGTGTTAAAATGAGACGAAGCCGGGAGAGATGGTTGAAACTATTAAAAAAGACTTACTCAAGAGTTCTGATTTTCGTTTTCAGAAATGCCGACAGGACAGACTGAAATGGAGATGGACGGACGATTAATGCCAGTCAGTTCATTATGAAAAGTGTTCCTGTACTACAGACATCTTTCCACTTCCTGAAAAACGTGGAACTCTCAAAGATTGGTTTATGACTTCCTTGTTCTTTCAAAATAAAGTAACTACGTTCCCAAAGTGTCATTGACTTCACTTTATATGAAGCCTTAACCTAAACTGACTAATTATGAACAAACTATACTACATTTTACGATAAACATATCCGATTAATAATATTAATATTGTTATAATTATACGTTAACAATTTATTTTGAAATGTAAAAGACGTTCACACTCGGTATTACAGCTGCCTTCACGGATTCAAAGGCGTCTGCCGGAGTACGTGGGCGCCTCTCATGTAGTGACGTCATACGTCAAACAAACCACTTTGACCGTTCACACAGAGAGGCAATTGTTCGCATCACGTGGGTGCAATCATAGACATATAAATAGAATGTGCCACGTTGCTACAAAATTTTTCTGTAGTCAATGTTAGTTAACCAATGGGCCTTCATATATTTTATTAATATTACCACAAAAATAGAACCCCAAAATCATCAACCAGTAACTGATAATATTTGTGCATTCAGTCAGATCGTACAGACATGGAGTAGATGCATTGAAAAAAAAGTGATCTGTTTTGTAATGAATGATGATCTTATCATTCCAAGCAGATACAATCACAGAATTACCAATTCATTTCAGCAACATAGGACTATGTAGATTATATACAGCACTATATAGAATAGGGTGGTGGACATGATGCTCCATTTTTGTTTTCACGGCAACTATCATGAATAAAAGTTGCTTACTTTTTTGATTTTTTAAAACAAACCCATCTGTAATTCACAAACATTATTTATAAGTGGTTTCATATTTTGCTTGAAACATGAACACTGCCAATAATAACAAGGCAGTCAGAAACTGCAACATCCCGTGACATACCCTGACCTCCTTTCAGGGTAGGTCAGGGTACCCTGAAATCAGTGCCTGACTAGTGCATAGACTAGTGCATATGGAGAAGGCTAGTGTCAGTAAGACCATAGATCAGAGCTAGTGCATAAGTAGATCAAAGCACTAGCTTTGATCTATGGTCTTACTCACACTGGCCTTCTCATTCGTCTTTCTATCTTATCTGGTTCCTGAGTGTACAAAAGTTGAAATTTGACCTTGACCCAGTTTTCTCAAGGTGAAAGTCATCACATCATATTCATCCCCTGTGCCGCCCGAGTAATCTGCTTTTTGTTTCATCTTTCTACCTGCAAAGTTGCAAAGATATTTGGTGGACTAACGGACGGACGGACGAACCAACAAACAAATGAACGGACAAACACTGACAATTACAATACATCACCACTTTGAAGTGGGATGTAATAAAAGCTAATGTTTACTGTAGTACAGGATGTAAGTCTTCATGTGATATGGTCATATGGTTATAACACATTTCATGTTGTATTTAAAACTGATTTTCTCCTTGTGTGATATTGTTCAGAGAACATAAATCTGCTACTAATTTGGGAACCCCATCTACTGAGATGGTCCCTCTTCATTATAGGTACAGAAGTACCATTGGAGCTCATAAATCTAACATAAGGTCCTAATTTATCAAAATTTTACGATTTCACCATGACCAGTTAAATGGTCTTTTGGTGTGATGTAATTTAGTTCTGATATCAGCATTTTCACTCATCCATTCATTTTTCAAGACAATTCCAGTTGTCTTGTCTACAGCACCTTATCTGCCTTGTGGGTCATAGAGGGCCCACACAAAATAGCATAAAAGCAGCACTGAGCAGGTTAAAGAAAATTTTAGTACCGTCAGATTTTTATATTGGTTATAATGTTGTATATACTGTAGATATAATAACCCAAAGTTCATAAAATGTTCTGATACGTGCATCATAGATAGATAGATAGATAGATAGATAGATAGATAGATAGATAGATAGATAGATAGATAGATAGATAGATAGATAGATAGATAGATAGATAGATAGATAGATAGATAGATAGATAGATAGATAGATAGATACTTTATTAATCCCGGAGGAAATTGCACATATCCACTGCTCAAGCATTACATAATGAATAAATATTGGATAAACACCAGGAGAAAAACTGACACTGACACAACAAGACATACACTACGCTAACAGACACATGCAGCACTAACATGACGTATACTAAACTAAAACTGAAATATGAACAGTATAAAATATAATGAAAGTGAAAATAAAATGAGGCTAACATGGTGGGTAAGGTACACCCTTCTTACATTGTAAGGCATGTCACTATCTAATGTCACAACATCACACCTTGGCCCCACTACACTCCAGCACAGGCTGACATCCCATCTCCTTCCCTCCATTCAACTACGTGCTGATCTCGCTGCCTCTCCCCCGCTCCTCCTGAGAGAGTCATTGTACCCCCTGATGGCACGGGGCACGAAGGAGGACCTCAGCCTCTCTGTGGAGGTGCTGTGTGACAGCAGTTTGCCACTGAAGGTGCTTCTCTGCTGGGAGAAGGTGGTGTGAAGGGGGTGGCTGGTGTTATTCATGATAGCCCTGACTTTGCACATGGTCCTGCTCTCCAGAAGCATCTCCACAGAGTCCAGGCTCAGCCTGACCACTGAGCCTGTTCTGCGGATGAGTTAAGATGGTCCATGTCTCTTTTCCTGGCCCCGCCGCTCCAACACAAAATGGTGTATGTCAGCACACTGGAGACTACGGACTGATAGAACATGAGAAGGAGCTCGGGACAGATGCTGAAGGAGGCCAGCCTCCTCAGGATTATTATTAAAATGATGTCATACCAGAGGAAAAATGTATCAATAATATGAAATAAATAAGGAAAATAATGAGTTCGCCCTCATTTTTGACTTATGCACCTGATAAGTTAAAATAAACACAGTATTTTCCACAAATGTAGCCACAAGAGGACACAAACCAGTGTCTTATTGTGCCGGTCCCAAGCCCGGATAAATACAGAGGGTTGCGACAAGAAGGGCATCCGGCGTAAAACTTTTGCCAATCAAAGATACGAATCAAACCTATGACTTCCATACCTGATCGGTTGAGGTCCGGTTTAACAACGACCGCCATCGGCGCTGTTGACCTACAGGCCGCCGGTGGAAATTGGACGACTGTTGGTTGAAGAAGGAGAGGAGGAAAGTGTGTTCGTAGGAAGAGAGAGAACAGGAACACCAACAGTACAGGACTGAGAGTAGGGACGTTGAATGTTGGAATTATGACAGGAAAAGGTAGGGAGTTAGTTGACATGATGCAGAGGAGGAAGGTAGACATACTGTGTGTCCAGGAGACCAGGTGGAAAGGTAGCAAGGCTGGAAGTTTAGGAGCAGGGTTCAAGTTGTTCTATCATGGTGTAGATGGGAGGAGAAATGGAGTAGGAGTTATCTTGAAGGAGGAGTTTGTTAGCAATGTCCTGGAGGTAAAAAGAGTGTCGGATAGAGTGATGAGTCTGAAGCTAGAAATCAAAGGTGTGATGTTCAATGTTGTTAGTTGGTATGCTCCACAGGTAGGATGTGAGCTGGAGGAGAAGGAGAAATTCTGGTTGGACTTTGATGAAGTCACGCAGAGCATACCAAGAAGTGAGAGAGTTGTCATTGGTGCAGACTTCAATGGACATGTTGGTGCAGGAAACAGAGGTGATGAGGAGGTGATGGGCAGGTTTGGTATCCAGGAGAGGAACACAGAAGGACAGATGGTACTTGACTTTGCAAAAAGAATGGAAATGGCTATAGTAAATACTTTCTTCCAGAAGAAGCAGGACCATAGGGTGACCTATAAGAGTGGTGGTAGGAGCACACAGGTAGACTACATCTTGTGTAGACGGTGTAACCTGAAGGAGATCAGTGACTGCAAAGTAGTGGTAGGTGAGAGTGTAGCCAAACAGCATAGGATGGTGGTGTGTAGGATGACTCTGGTGGTGAGGAAGATGAAGAGGGCAAAGGCAGAGCAGAAGACGAAATGGTGGAAGCTAAAAAAGGAAGAGTGTTGCATTACTTTTAGGAAGGAGTTAAGACAGGCTCTGGGAGGCCAGGAGGTGCCTCCAGATGACTGGACAACTACAGCTAATGTGATCAGGGAGACAGGTAAGAGAGTACTTGGTGTCTCATCTGGAATGAAAGTGGATAAGGAGACTTGGTGGTGGAATGAGGAGGTACAGGAGTGTATTCAGAGAAAAAGGTTAGCTAAGAGGAAGTGGGACACTGAGAGGACTGAGGAGAGTAGACAGGAGTACAGAAAGATGCAGGGTAAGGTGAAGGTAGAGGTAGCAAAGGCCAAACAAGAAGCTTATGATGACTTGTATGCTATGTTGGACATTAAGTAGGGAGAGACTGATCTATACCGGTTGGCAAGACAGAGAGATAGAGATGGGAAAGACTTGCAGCAGGTTAGGGTGATTAAGGATAGGGACGGAAGTCTATTGACAGGTGCCAGTAGTGTGATGGGAAGATGGAAAGAGTACTTTGAAGAGGTGATGAACGTGGAAAATGAGAGAGAACAAAGACTAGAAGAGGTGACTGTTTTGGACCAGGACGTAGCAAAGATTAGTCAGGATGAAGTGAGGAGGGCATTGAAGAGGATGAAGAGTGGAAAGGCAGTCGGTCCTGGTGATATACCTGTAGAGGTTTGGAAGTGTCTAGGAGAGGTGGCAGTAGAGTTTCTGACTGGGTTGTTCAACAGGATCTTAGATAGTGAGAAGATGCCTGAGGAATGGAGGAGAAGTGTGCTGGTGCCCATTTTTAAGAACAAGGGAGATGTGCAGAGTTGTAGTAACTACAGAGGAATAAAGCTGATGAGCCATACAATGAAGTTATGGGTAAGAGTAGTGGAAGCTAGACTAAGGGCAGAAGGGAACATTTGTGAGCAGCAGTATGGTTTCATGCCAAAAAAGAGTACTACATATGCAGTATTTGCTTTGAGGATGATAGAGAAGTACAGAGAAGGCCAGAGGGAGCTGCATTGTGCTTTTGTAGATCTGGTGAAAGCTTATGGCAGGGTGCCCAGAGAGGAACTGTGGTATTGTATGAGGAAGTCTGGAGTGGCAGAGAAGTATGTTAGAGCAGTGCAGGACATGTATGAGGACTGTAAGACAGTGGTGAGGTGTGCTGTAGGTGTGACAGAGGAGTTCAAGGTGGAGGTGGGACTGCATCAGGGATCAGCTCTGAGCCCCTTCTTGTTTGCTATGGTGATGGACAGGCTGACAGACGAGGTTAGACAGGAATCTCCATGGACTATGATGTTTACAGATGACATTGTGATCTGCAGTGAGAGCAGGGAACAGGTGGAGGAGAAGCTAGAAAGGTGGAGGTTTGTCCTGGAAAGGAGAGGAATGAAAGTTAGCCGCAGTAAGACAGAGTACAGGTGTGTGAATGAGAGGGACCCAAGTGGAAGAGTGAGGTTACAGGGAGAAGAGATCAAGAAGGTGGAGGATTTT
This sequence comes from Antennarius striatus, assembly GCF_040054535.1. Classification (NCBI taxonomy): domain Eukaryota; kingdom Metazoa; phylum Chordata; class Actinopteri; order Lophiiformes; family Antennariidae; genus Antennarius; species Antennarius striatus. The sequence continues at coordinate 7,264,796 of NC_090792.1, forward strand.
AAGTACTTAGGGTCAACAGTCCAGAGCAATGGAGAGTGTGGAAAAGAGGTTAAGAAGCGTGTACAGGCAGGATGGAACGGGTGGAGGAAAGTGTCAGGTGTGATGTGTGATAGAAGAGTTTCAGCTAAAATGATAGGAAAGGTGTACAAAACTGTGGTGAGACCAGCGATGTTGTTTGGTCTAGAGACAGTGTCACTGAGGAAAAGACAGGAGGCAGAGCTGGAGGTAGCAGAGATGAAGATGCTGAGGTTCTCTCTGGGAGTGACCAGGAAGGATAGGATCAGGAATGAGTACATCAGAGGGACAGCACATGTTAGAGGTTTTGGAGACAAAGTCAGAGAGGCCAGACTGAGATGGTTTGGACATGTCCAGAGGAGAGATAGTGAATATATTGGTTGAAGGATGCTGAGTTTTGAACTGCCAGGCAGGTTAAGAAGCGTAGGAGGCCTAGAGGAAGACCAAAGAGGAGGTTTATGGATGTAGTGACAGAGGACATGAAGGTAGTTGGTGTGAGAGAAGAGGATGCAAAGGACAGTGTTAGATGGAGGCAATTGATTTGCTGTGGCGACCCCTGAGGGGAAAAGCCACAAGCTCATCAGCTTTATTCCTCTGTAGTTGCCACAACTCTACACATCTCCCTTGTTCTTAAAAATGGGCACCAGCACACTTCTCCTCCATTCCTCAGACATCTTTTCACTATCTAAGATCCTGTTGAAGAATCCAGTCAGAAACTCTACTGCCACCTCTCCTAGACACTTCCAAACCTCTACAGGTATATCATCAGGACCGACTGCCTTTCCACTCTTCATCCTCTTCAATGCCCTCCTCACTTCATCCTGACTAATCTTTGCTACAGAATATCATCCCAATATAACCATATAATATTATACATTTATAATTAAAATGAATTCAATCTTGTTGCCAGGCAATTAAAAAAAATTTTATACAAATTTTGTTGTGAATTTTGTACACTTGATTGTTCTTACATACCATGTGCTAAAATAGTCAACAAGAACATAAAACTATAGATAGCATATAAAAGCAAACTTTATTATCCTAATAAACAAAATTGAGATTCATTAAGAATTAAATTAAGAATAGCACAAAAAGAATTGATAAAACCAAAAACACAGCATTTTAGAGATGCAAAGGAGCAGAGGAGAAAAGTGTGAGTGCACGAAAAGGTAATGTTAAGGTAAATGTTCATGTAACAAGATAATTGTTAAAGTTTCTTTTGAAAATATTTGGTGAGCTGACTTCTCTGATATCCATAGTCAATGTTCATAACCTCCAATAAACCAGCAGCAGATGTTCAGTGTGTCCGGAAGGCAGAACCAGTGACTCAGCAGCACAACTTGGTGATCGCACATAGACAACCAAAAGCTTCGCATACAAGGAGGAACAATTTTAGATTTAAGGAGGATAAAACTAGACTAATACTGGAGGTACAGTGCCTTGCGAAAGTACTGGCCCCCCACAAGAACTTTTTGACATTTTGCCACATTTCAGGCTTCAAATTTAAAGATAACAAACTGAAAATATTTTTCATGAATCAACATGTGAGACACAATCGTGAAGTGGAACCAAATTTATGCAACATTTTCTACTGTGTTTACAAATAAAAAACTGAAAAGTAAGATGTATTGGCCCCGTTCTCTCAGCTCAGCTAACGGACTCCAGAAGTTCTCTGATGACATCTGAATGATCCAATGTTGACCTAAATGACAACAATGACAGATTGCCCCTGTGTGTCATTTGGTCTCACATTTGTACATCGTACTTTTCAGTTTTTTATTTGTAAAGACAATATAAAATGTTGAATAAATTTGGTTCCACTTCATGATTGTGTCTCACATATTCTCAGTTTGTTATCTTTAAGTTTGAAGCCTGAAATGTGGCAAAACGTCAAAAAGTTTTGGGGGTCAATACCAAAATATTCTAAATATTCTAAAGTCTCTATGGTTCTTCTTATTGTTTCTTTGTTCTTTTGGAAGGAGCAGTAAATAGTACCCAACAGTAATCTAATTATTCAGCATATTTTTGGTTTATAATGGTCCAACTCTAGCTTTATATTGAATATGACAAAAATCATTCATTTTGTCAGCTTGATAACATGAAACGAGCTCAGATCTGGGTGTAATTTGTAAACTCAGATTTAATCCACGGAATTAAATTCCCCAGATGATTAAACTCTATGTCTTTCTCAGTTGTTGACCCAGTTAGTAGGATTTCATTTTTACTTTAAGAACTTTTTACATTTATTCGGACTGTGCTGGATATACAGTTAAGCATCATCTACAGTACATAACTATTCAAACACATTGTGCTTTAGAATGATGCCACCAAGTGGCAGAATATGTTATAATGGCTCGAGGCGACTCCCTTGTGTGACTCCATAACAGCTATTAGGTTTCTCAGCCACATGATCTCAATTTCTGTCCTTAAACTGTCTCCCATTGATAGAAGCTTAGAACCAGTTTAAGTTGAAACAACCTAATGATAAAAAAAAAAGACGGTGTCCTGACAAATCATGTCAAACCTGGCACATATTCTCCTCAAACTTGATCTGAGGTTATCTTGCTCAGAAGAATTTCATTTGAATTGAAGATCTTTTCAAACACTTTATCATTGAGTTTAAGGTTGAACATCGGCCTTTAGCTCGTTAGTGCATTACCATCATGGTTGGGATTCCTTAAAAGAGTTCTGAGGATAGGTATCTAAAAAGTTTTAAGGATGTGTATCTAAAAAGTAAGATCCTGTACGGAAATCTATTTTCTTGTTTTTAATTGTAAAAGATTTGTGTTTGATCATTTCATATATCAGCAGTGCATATATATCTGTGGTAAGATTAAAATGAATATGAATTACTGTATATGAAAGACACACACACACACACACACACACACACACACACACACACACACACACACACACACACACACACACACACACACACACACACACACACACACACACACACACACACACACACACACACACACACACACACACAAAGTTAAACTGCAGAACTGGAAGGACAGAAAGATGAGATAGAGATGGATTCTTTCGACATGAAGAGAGATAAGAGAAGTTTGCTGACGTCATTCACTGCAAATTCTGTCTTTTTGTTCAAGAGGACTTGGAACTGAAAAAGAAATCTCAAGGGGAATACCAAAATGGCAAAATAATGCAGCAGGGGCAAAAAGTAATAATAAGCACAAATACCAGGCTAACCATTTAGAAGAGAACAGAGGAGACGGAAACATTCTAAAACTCAGTGGAGGAACAACATGTAACTATGTGACTGATGGATAACCAGGGCTTCTGCTTCCTTAAAAAGGGTTCAGTTTGTAACAAATCATAATTTTCGAATTATTATGTTAGGAAGACATTTTTTGTTTCTGACTATATATTGATGCTGGAAAAACCAAGGTTTTAACTCGGCTTTTCAAGCATCTTTGTATGTGCATGAACATGTATAAATAAAGCTCCATAAACATTGGTTTCCTACCCCAGCAGCATGGGTCACTGCATCCTGCAGTCAGCCCCTCTGGTCTGCAGGACTTGTGTGGATGCTGCAAACAATGTGCTAATGTAAGGGTCAGCGTTGTGTAACCAAATGGTGCTCAGATGTTCTACAGCTGCTGTGAGAGCGTCTGGTTTTCCAAAGGAAAATGCCAAAGTTTGGAGATGGGCCTTTTCCAGTGTGCATCAGGAAATGAGCCCATTACTGTTTTCCAGTTGGGAGAAGCTACCAGTCACTGTGAGAAGAGAACCCCACACCTCTATTTGCCAGAATTTTTATTCCACCTGTTATCTGTCCAGTAGAGTTGACATATTTCAGTAGCATTTCAATGCAAGGATAATGTTGCGTTTAGGTGTCCTAGGACTGAACCTCTGGGTTATTCTTCTTTTTTTCCCATTAATGCCATAGAAGCCTGTCCAGGTACATCAGGGATGACACTGTATTTGACGAGGACTGCCCCCTTTCTTCTAGAGTGGGAAACGATCCTCAAGTTATTGTCTAGGTTTGGTAGGATGTTAATTATTAGCCATTAAGGACAGATTTATCGGCAGCATAGGTTTTTCTTAAAATGTTTGCTTTTGCATCTTTAAGAGGACCATTACCACAATTTACCATGTGGATAACCATGTTTCCAATGACAAGCATGTTCCTCTATTTGACATATGTAGTTCATAAGTAAACTTCAATCTTTGAATGGATGTGTGATATCTTCAGTGGGAAAGGGCCACTGTTTTTTTAATCTTTCCATGCTGTGATGAGAATCACACTGAACCATGAAATATGCTGACAAACTTTCACATCACTACCTAGGACATTTTCATGTTTTGCAGTTGAAGAAGCACTCTTCTATGTACCACAAGTCTTTGGGACAAACATCTGCATCAGCTCAGATTACATACGGTAATCTTTTCACTCAATTAAAACAGCTGCCAAGTCATGTTTTCTGTTTGTTCATTTGTTTAAAAATGATTTATATTTCCATATCAAATTTTTTAAATCTGGTTTCCAGCTGCCAAATGCTCTCAAGGCCACGCAGAGGAAGAACCGGAGACTTTTAATAATTTGAAGAAGCTGCAAGAATCTGGGAGAACAAGGAGACCAATTGAAGATGTATCTTTGAACTAATACAAAGCTATATTTCGGAAATATATTTGAAATTACATTTCATCATATTTATGTATCTTTAGTTACATTTAAATGAAACACCCCACATTGTCTTACCTTATTTAAGATGAATATAATAAATGTCTTAATTGCTATTCAGAATCTCCTAGAGTTGTGTAATTACAATGCTGATTAAATCTAATTTTTGAAATAAAAAAATAACCACAACTCCTTACACATTGGTATATTCCTCCAAAGAAAATTTGGAAAAAAGCAAGGAGGGTAACTCATCTTTAAAACATTTCATCTGACATACCTGAAAGAAATTTCAATCAAGAACATAAAAATCACCCCCCCCCCCAAAAGAAAGCTTCAGTCATGACCTCCTGCTTCCACCTCTTCACACAGAAAGCACAGAATACAGTAAGATCTGTTCACTCAGATAACAGAGTGGAAGGAGCGAGAGGGTGTGTGACTGTCCGCAGGGACGCCGTCTGATTCTCTTCATCTCTCTCCACCTGAGTGCCAGTTAATCCTCCCCTCATCCCCCGACTCCCAGCTGGACCAGCATCTTGTGAAAGGCAGGCTGCATTAACAGTGAGGGACTATCCCCCACTGTCTGTTAGTCAAAGCTGATTGGAGATTACAGGCCTGTGGTGAAAACACAGCCCTCCATCTCATCTCAAATCACTCTCCACCTCTCCTTTCCTTTATCTCTTCATTTCTTTATCTTCCTAATCCCAACTCTCTTCCTTTTCAATGTCATCAACTTTTGCCTGCTGCTACATTTTCCAGCTTTTGACAGCTGAATGACCAGAAAGATGAAGAGGAGGAAGAGAGAGGAAGGAAAAAAAAAAAAAAGGTTCTCCTCCCAATTGGAGCCAGAATGATGTCATGGGGGCATTTGTCCTCCTGGTCTGGAGGCTTCCCTTCCCCTGCTAATTACCTTGTACAAACTCAAATCTGATATGGCGGATATGAGGCCCAAATATAATTATTGTGGGCTAACAAAGAGATATTGAGATTCGGGGAATGAGAGAGAGACTGCAAGCGAGATAGAAGGAAAGACACACGCACAGCCATCCATGCGCACACGCTTGCATACCCACCCACACAAACTCAACCACTTGTCCTTCCCCTCCATTCCCTCAGATAGGCTAATGTTATTACTGGGGTAATTATCCCCATTAGTGCCAGCAGCTGTAGAGAGCCCATTACTTGTTGTTCAAACTCTATCCCAAACCTTTCTGTCTTCACATCCCTCTTTTATTCCACAGATCTCATTTTGGAGACCTTACCATGCTAAATGGAGGCTGTTGTAAAAATAGGGCCCCATCAAATACCTAATGAGCCAGAGTTGTGCCTGGTTTCTAACTTAGTAGAGTCAATTTTGTGGATGAGGGATGTTGCAGCTCCACAGAAAGCTACATTATGGGAATGAACCTCGTGCAAAATTTGGGAAATAATTAGAAAGTGGATCAAATAGAATGTATTTGAGCATGTACAACTTTCCATAATCATCTGTGATTGGACTGTGGTGGGCATACTACATAAGAGTTGTGATTTTGATGAAAATTACCAGCAACAATTTTCCTCCTATTCCTTAAATTGCTACTTCCAGGTTCCGAGGTTAAAAGAGTGAACACAAGATGGCACTGTTTAGTCAAAAAAACCCAGTGCTTTTACTCAGACAGCCAGACCTTTGGAGACAGCTCTCTCCCCTCTCTCATGTTCTTTACATCCCAGCCATTCCTCATCAAACAAAATGAGTTGTAATTTTTCTGCCTCCTTGGATGCAATGACGCTTTCCCTCTGGGATGGCGGCGAAGATGTGAGAACAATCGTGCTTGTAAAGCTGAAGGTGCTCCCAGTGTATTTGTGTAATCTTTATACAAAAGCCCCCTGAAATGAGCCCCTTCACGCTTTTTAACATCGTGCTCTGCCTGCATCTTTACACACAAATTATTAAACTGAGTGCAGAAGCAGGCAGCTTTACACACAGCATCCCAACCGCTCTCTGAGATTGCTTTTGTTTTATTATCAGGGGCTGGTGTGGACAGTAGGTAACCTGTACACTGCTAAGCCTCGCATCAGGCACTAAATGTCATGCATAGTCTGTTTTTATTGGCTGATATAGCCGGTGGTGCCCTTCTCCTTTTCCTGGAAGCTATTGTTATAGAGCTGGTTGTTAATGCTGCTGACCAGATGGGCTCCTTAACCCTGCAGCTCTAACTGAGGGTGTTTACCATGCACTGGGCTGTGGATAACAGGTGAGACTGCTGCTGGCGTGTCAACCAATCAGAGAGCAGCAGATGTCTGGCCTCTGCTTGTAAACCTTTATGTGGCATTTGGGGCAGTAGGTTGATAATGACACCAAATCAGAGTGAATTCTGGTGTATGCTTTGACAGAGGGCTGTTATTTGAAATGGTTCTGCAATATATAGGGTAAGGGTCTCTGCTATCCCCCAAGACCTTTACCCTATATTTTTTTTATAGGTACAGTATCTAGTCAAGTTTAATCATCTTTTCCTCAGAGGAAAAGCTGTTCAGCTAATTATTTTTCCCCTCATAAAGTTCAGACATTTTTTTTCCAGAGATGTTCCCTTGTCCCTTGTGTGACAAAATGTTTCCACAATTATCGAAGCAAACACTGAACATTCCTTCCTGGACACAGCTCATCTTAAATTACTGCAATTTTCACAGCAGCAGCAGAGGTGTGGTCGAGCTTTCAAGGCTTTGAATCAATCTGCCTTAATGGATGTCCAAGACTGCAGCATGCATGTATGGATTAGTTTGACTGGAGCACCTGTCCCTGCTCTGTCAACATCAGATCCGGTTACTGGCTACACATTCACCTGGCTGACATAACTTCCAGTTATATGCAATATTCTGGCCTTTGTTTGCTGCTGCCCTCGTAATTCTGGTGTTTCACCTTGAATTATGGACAGAAGATTTTAGAATTTATAGGTTAAGTGTTTTAATTATACGTCCAAGTATAAACACTGGATAAAGCCTGTTTTGTAAAGAGAAAAACCATTATAGCTTCATATTTCCAAAAACAATTCCACCATCTGGCCCAACATTCTAATTCATGTAGATTATGGAGTTAAGCTGCCAGAGTGACCCAGTGGAGTGAGGATGGGCTTAACCTTATGGGAAGACTTCTCTCTCCAAACTTTACTCCAGATATTAAATGTTTAAAAATGCATTATTGTGTAAGCATTAACCATTTTCTTCCCAGTTGTATATTGTTTATTATGCATATCCGGAGTCTTTACTAAACAAGAGACGGAAATTTAGAGCAGCCAACAGTATGTCAAGCATATCTTCTTCACATTAGACAGGGATTCGTTCCCCACTCAGGGTGGACATCTCTCCTGATGTTCTGAGTACAGTATGGAGGGAATCCCATCAGATTCACGACAGGTTAATTAAAAACAATGAGGGTGATCTTTGAAAGTATCCCGCTACCTCCATGGTCTGATCAGGTCTAACCATTAACTGATGTTCAATCACACTCTGTTTGTGCGTAAACCTCTAATTCAAGACTCCGTCTGAGGTCTTTTGACCAATCACATTTCACTCAGTAGTATGTGATCATCTCCTCCAGTAGTAAACTCATTCTGTGTGGCCTCATGCTGTCATCTCCGTTATCTGTGATGATGATACAATTGGTTAGCAACCATTATGCTAGTGAAAAAGCTGAATGGGTGATGGATGGGGTAAGCGATAGACTCAGGCGATTGGTTGGGGTGACCCTCATCTTCTGTCTTGTGAACCATGATAACACCCCCAAAGTTTGCACCCAAAGCCCAGATCCACCCTCGTTACCCCCACCAGCTGCCTCTGACCTTCCGTCATAGTCCTGCCTCTGCTTGCCATGTGTTGAGAGTCAAAGGGTTCCCACCTATTGCTCACCAGAATGGAACCCCACAATTTCCTGTCCCTCACACAATCAATCGCTGGACTGACAGAGATGGATAGGGACGTCCACGACCCTGTACCTTTCAGGGGGGGGGGGGGCTCCAAAGGGCCGCTGTCACTGACAGATAATAGAGGAGGTTCTTTGGAGGAACGAGCAGGTCAAGTCTGCCACACTTGGTAGGAAGTTATCACAATGCAATGGAGTGAAATTCTTTTCTGTGCAACAACAGACACAATGTCTAACAGCATGTCTACCGGGTGGACGCGTGGTAGAAAAAGGTTTTAATTTAAATCCATCTAAATGTAATTCGGCACACATCAGATATGTTCTTATGGGGCGAAATTGAAACATCTTACAGGGTATAAAATAATGTAGGCTTTGTTGCTCATCAGCAGTTTATAAATGTCTTTTTACATACACAAACAATATAATCAGATATTTGTACAGAATATAGAATATTTACAGCTTTTGTTGCCATTTGTGACTATAGAAAGAGGATATGCAGCTATTCAATGTCCAATAATAAAATTTGTTAACCCAAGAGGATATTTCTTTAAAATAATTAATTCATCTAAGGTACACACTCAAATACGTTAATGAACATTGCGTCAGCTAGAGGCCCTTTAACTGTTAGGATGATCTTGCAATGTTGACAGTAGACTGAAAGCTTTTACGGTTACCTCACATTAAACTTTCGGGTAACCAAAGAATATAACACCGAGAGTGAAGTCATGCAGCTCCTGGAAAATTCCTCATTTATAATTTTATAAGAGTTTTATATTTAGATTGGCTCATGAAAGCTACTGACAAAGCTGGGATTAATATGGGTGATGTTGTTAAATATTTGTTAATTAAATAAATTCCAAGGTGTAGTTAGGAGACCTTGTTTGATCTGATTAAAAACTTAATTTTAAATATGAAGCTTTGCGATGATACATAAATAAAAATTGCATCTGTCATTCTACCTGGGATTCATGCACGCTGTCCTTTGTTTGATTGTTTTCTATCAATAACCTCGCTCTCTTCTACTACCGGGCTGCTCTCCCCTTTTTCCTCTCTCCAAATCATACAGTCTTGACATTCTGCCTCACATCGTTGTGTATTTGAGGAGCTGTCGTCTAGTTGTTCCTGATTGATTGCATCATTCACATGAGCATTGACAACAAATATCATTCAGACATGTGAAAGTCTCTGCAATGTCATAACACGATGATTGGGAGTGGAAGATCTTATTCTGTATTCACTGCCAAGGACTCAACGAGGATCATTCACATGTAGATGTGTCCTTCTGGAAGTGCCTCGGCTATACAATTTCCATTTAGATAAGGTGTATACACAAATAAAGAAAGGACATTGGGTTCTTCATCTGATTAACTAATCATAGTCTTTGTAATTCCACTCGGGGACCTGGAAGGGCAGTCCTGGGCTGTGCATCCTGATTAGCCTATGCATGATTGCTGCTGCTGTGGCACAAATCAGTTCAAGTAACTAAACTCTATATACTACACAGGGGCTGTGATTTAACAGGCAATTAAGACATAGAGGGTTTCTGTCTTTTTAATCCCTTTTCCCATTGTCTAAATAGATAGCTACAGTATAGTCCCTGATCAACAATAACAGAACACCGCAAGAATCGGAGTGAGAGGCGATTAGAGCCTTTAAAGCTCCCTGGAGTGTAGATGCAGGTTGTTTGTGATTAGCTCGAATTTAAACAGACATTCTTTTCTTATTGCCTCTCGCTGGAGCAGAGAATTCATTATCTGATGCTTAAGCTGAGAGGGAAAAGGCGCTCACAGCCTCAGGGCAGATCTAATATCTCCGAGAAAGGAATAATCCACATTTGTGACACAAAACAGGCCTCGTTCGCATTCGCCGCATGTTGACAAACCAAACAAAACACTCACAACTCAAGCCTTGTAGCGCTTTAACCCTCTTTCCACTTCTACAGTAACCCTCTTCATGCTGTGTAGTAGTGTGGTAGTGTCTGCGTTTCATCTGAAGGCTGGTTAAAAACTCTACAGCTCTTCTCCATGACTGATCTCTTTTGATAGAGCTCATTATGCAAACTGCTCCCAACTCCCACTGCATAATTAGTGCTTAATTAATTTGAGTGAAATCTTTCATCTGTCTGTGTCCGGCCAGCTCCTTCCTTCCATTTACAACATGATATTAATTTCAGGGGGGGGGGGTGGTAGTGCAGCTGATGAAAAGGCTGATATAATTAATCAAGTACTGTATCTTTTTCCTTCATTTTTTGCAGGAATAATAAGTGTGATGAGCAGAGTCTGATTAACCCTATTATGCACCCTAATTAGGGTGATCATTTAAAAATCAAGGAAGCAGTGCAATTACAAGAGAATGCAAATTATGCCATCCAATGAAGAGTGTGCAAATGCTAGGAATTCTTAATTTGGAAAATGTGGCATTTTAAAGTCAAAGGTCAACAGAATGTTTCCCTCTTATTACACGTATGTTAAGGATGTACTTATATACTTGAGTACCATGTGTTTTTTTTCCTCAGAAATCTCAATAAAAGAAGCATAAAATTATAGCATGAAGACTTATGAAGACAAATGCATTTGTTTTATTATGAAATAAACTTATTTGCCTTTTGTGAGGAGTGTTTAGTTAGAGAAACCAGTCAATTAGCTTAGCTAAGAAACAGAAGGAAACAGGTTGTCTTCCTCTGGTTAAAAGAATTTTCCCAACAGTAACTTCAATGATGATTAATAATTGTAGCACAAACAAGTTTTGGTGTTATGCTTTTATGTGTTAAGCAGGCCATTAATTGTTTCACCTTACATCAAATGTTATTTTTAGGGATTCTACTGGAGGTAGTTTTCCTGGGATACAGGAACTGTTTCCAGTCTCTGTGCTATACTTAGTCAAGCTACCATACCGACAGGTTAGCAACTTGCAACCAATTTTCTTCACCACTCATCCATAGAACCAAATACATGTACTTCCCCACTGGATAAATGAGGTTGTGGTGTTTTTAAAAATACAAATTTTGAACTACAAAATGTTCACCACTGCGTTAAAACAAACTCATCTGAGAGCACAACAAGCTGTGAATCCTTGTTTTGTTGGTTCGTTCAGATGCAGAGACACAACTTTTTTATTTCCCAGGGGTCCTGTGTGTTGCATACAGACAGAGGCAGCTGCCACTGTACACTGAAGAACAGGGGTTCAGCACCCTGGACAGCGACCAGACTTCTCCACAGGTACTCCCTCAGATCTCGCAGTTTATATTTAAAGTGGGTATTAGTTCAAGAAACGGGGCAGTTATGTAGTTAATAGACATTTCTACATGTGTGAATAAATGAGATCAGCTGACTGATCGTTTAAGATGATAAGAAAGGTGATCAATATGCTCTTTTTGTCAACTGATGAAGTATATGGTCCATTAAGTCTACCAGTCCATTGTTCATGCTTTTAGATGATACAGATGCTGTCTACACTTTCATCAAGATAATGGTGACCTCATATATGGAGTCTATGAGCAATGGGCCCAATTTCTTTATTTTTTTCCAGCAGAGTCATTATCAGAATCATTACAAAGCTTCAGTCAGCCAATGAGCAGCAGAGAGGGGAACTTTTCTGTTGACTTCTTGCACAAGAAATGCTGACTGCAAAGACCGATTAGTCAGATGACATGTTTGTGTCTGCATTGTGTGTGTGTGTGTGTGTGTGTGTGTCTTCTCTACTTCCTTCTATCTGTAGGCTGTGTGCATGTGTGTTTCTACATGAACGTACCTCAATTTGCTCCTCTTCAGCCCCATATTGCAGCTGTGCCTCAGAGGGCTCTTGTGAAGTAATTGAATGAGCCAGGGCAAGGGGAAACCTGTGGCAGAGAATGTGGTGCCCGCTGGCCTTATTATCTGTAATACGGCAACCGCTCAGCCTGAACTCTCTCATCCGCTCATGAATACAGAAATGAATGTGGCAGAAGAGTGAGGACAGAATGTAGAGGAGAGAAACGCGCCAGAGCTGTTTTTAATCAGCTCCCAGATAGAACAATCCCTTCATCCACCTCAACAGCTCAGAGGTGAATTAGTATTTAACATTCCAGGGCATGCTTTCTGACCAGGGACACCACACCAAATAACCAATGGACTGTGAAGATTATTGAGAGACACTCTGATGTTTTTGATGAGTAAATTAGAGCTTAACACACCCCTGAGACTGCAGCAAGTGATATGCCTGATATGCAGGAAAGCGTCCTTTTAATAAGAGGCTCTTTACAGGGAAAAGAAAAGCTCATATTGTCCCTTTAAAGCCTTTGTTCTTATGTCTGTGCACATACAACATAACACAAAATTTTCAATTGCTGAAAACTTATCCTTTTTTTGCTAAAGAGGATTAAAAATTTCATGAGATGCTGTTAAGGATTTGTATCTTGCAAAACAATTGTGCTGGCTGGACTTGCGGAGCATTTGCACAAATAACATGAAATTCCAGATGCATTCGTGTTCATCCTCAATGAGTCATCAGCATCACTGTCAAAAGTACAGATGACTTCAGGGATATTCCAGGTTGACACCATGGTCCATTAGTTGTAAGATCAGTTCTATACCACTTTACAGGCCTTCTCTCCTGGGTCTCGTGAGTATCTTTCTAAAGTACACTTTAAAGTCTAGACTGTGACCTCTGTGTTGCTCTCATGACCATCCAAGCAATTTTACCATTGATCTTCTGGATACTACAGCCTTTTCCCCCTGTAAACTCACTACAAACCTTTCACTATTGTTAACTATTGTTACCAGAACTGCCCCACTGCTATTTCACAGTGATATGCTGACTCTAGTGAGATTGCCTACAAATGGTTTCCAGGTCCTTCAAGAGAAACCTGTCATCGAGAATCAATAGTGCACAACCTGAACAGTACACAACTGACTTTGGGAAAATCAGTGTTTCCATTGCTGTCCCCTCTGAGAACACGAGATGTAACTTGTTCATTCAAATTCCAAAATATGTTGTCAGGACAGATTTTATAACTAAAACCTTTTTTCACTATGGAGATGACAGGGAAATGTGTTCAATTACTCAGACAAGGGATCCATATACTGCAAACGACAGTTATCCTAAAAAAGTGGCCACCAAACAGCTTTAAAGACAGATCAAACACAATTTTCAGTGTTGACAGCAAATTGAATCTACAACAAAATCTTAAGTTTAAACCTGTTTTATTACTATTTATTATCTCACACCACCAAGTTTTCCATGAGTCCTATAAATTGGCCATTCTACTGTAATGCATATATTTACTATAAACGCACTGGTCCAGATCAGACTTAGATTTATGATAGGTTTTATGCTGGTGTCATGATGTTAAATAATTACTGTGCATCATCCATAAAGTTAGAAAAAGAAAAGTCTTGTCTTTATTCTTGGATTGCACTTAAAAATCCTTTACAATTATGTAATCCAGACTATGACCTGCATAAACATCAAAAATGTGTGGTTTATTTAAAAAGAAGTATATTAAAATGTAGCCAGAACATTTAGATTTGCTGAAAACATAGCCCTGAGGTTTCTAGTAACCTATTATACAAAAAAAGCAAAGAAATACATGAGTGTATGCATATAAACTTTGAAATGAAAGCATATACTCAGCAAACGGACACGTTAATGAACAAAACCAAACACTTCATAGTGATAGTGGAGAACTGACATTCTCTCTGCAGAGAAAGTTTGAACTAGTTTTGGACCACCTCGTGTAGAACTATATTTAAAAAGCAATCACTTCATTAAACTCTGCCACTTTTGTTCCACTGTGTCATTGTTCTGTTTTTGGCGGCTGCCTGCTCCTTGTTTGGAGGACAAAGGCTAGAGCTCAGGGTGTTCTGTGTCCACAAGCAGCCTGATTAGATCTGGGTCCCTCGCTGGCTCTCTCCATGGTGCTGAAAGAGCCTTCTATCAGATTACAACCAGTCAGAATAGGACCTCAGATAATCCATTACAATAATTGATTGACAATGCATTTAAGGTGGCCGTGTAGTGAACACCAATTACAGTCATGTCCCATTGCACTTTTAAATTGGCTTGGGTTGGCAAAGCACATGGAGATAGTCAGTCATCTTTGAAATCCTGGGTTTTCTACATCTGTGTTGAGAATAAAGATAATGTAATCTGTGTGAAAGCACAAAAACAGATCCACGGCCCACTGTAATCTGGTCAGTGTTTCACAGAAACTGTGGGAGATGCCTGCAAAGAATTCTGTGAATACGCAGATTAAACTTTCAGTCCATTGTCAGAATGAATTTTTCTTCCTGTAGGTGGTGCAGTGAAGTAAGAATGAAGCTTTCAAGCCAGAAACCTCCATCAGATCTCTCTATTTATACTCAACTATCAGGCCTTCAACACTAAAGGCATTATTTTCAAGCAAGTATTAGCATAAAGCTGGATATAGAGCCAAAAAACATGATTCAACGTCACATAAATAATTTAAAACATTAGTTATTCATGCAGCTTCGACTTTTATCACATAATCTCAGTAATTACACTGGCAGCATCGCCTATAGGCAGGAGGAGCAACATTTAAAATGCTTTAGCATGCGATAAGGTTCAGGAGGGTGTAGCTGAGCTGATGCAGCTGTATGCTAATGAGGCGCCAGCGCTTCCCTTCCGCCAGGGCCGCACGCGCCACTGATCAAACACGCGCATGCGCGGTCAGCCGGGACCGGCACGCCGGCCCACGCGCCCCACTGAAATCACCACGGGGAAAGAGGAACTCGTTAAGATGCCATCAAAGCTTGTTCTCCCAACAAACCACGACTAATACTAGTAGATGCAGGTTGGAAGAACACAACAGAGGCCAGGAGGCAAGACAAGACAACACGAAACTAGAGTCAAAAGTTTAAAGAGCGAAAATAATCAAATGATAAACCCGCGAAAACAACAGTAAAAAGGTGTCGTGAAGAAAACTTCAAAAAACAGAGTGTGAAAATCACTTTCGGTGGAAAATTTTAAATACAAACTTTAAAACGGTGAAAAGTCTGCTTTCTGCGTTTAGAATAAATGAAATCTATATCTGTCTTTTCAGTTGTAGAAAAGGTGACATTTAACCTAAATAACGGTGTGCGCACAGGCAGGTGAGAAGGCACGACACACAGAGGCCCATTGAAGGGAAGGCGCAGGCCTTCCCTTCAATCAGCTCCGATTGTGTAATTATTTGACTTGGTCATACTGCAGCTTTATGCAAATGAGGGGAACAATGAACGACGATGGAGATTAATTCCTCCCTGGTCTGCAGACTGAAAGGAGAAAGAATGCACTCTCTGCCAAGTGGCGCACTGCAGCCTACATACAGTCATTAAAAGAAAAGACAAGACAAAATATGGTAAACAATGAAGCGTATGCAGAAAACACGGGGAAGTTACAGAAAATAGTCCACAAAGTTTTTTGTTTTTGTGTTTGTGGCGGACCGGGTCCTGCTGAATGAGACTGTTAAAAAGTGAGTTAAATTCTAATAAATGATTATTGTAGCTCGTAACAAATCATAAAAGAGCTCACATTTAAATCAATTTCACTCCTTTTACCTTTAAAAATAGAATGCACCAATCAAGAAACCCCCCCCCCCCACCACGAACACAGAACGTGTTTGTACAAACGATAGTTCCAGCAACGAGAGCAGCTTCAATTTTAGCTTTGAATATCTCCACGGCATTTTGCAACACAAGCCTCGGCTGCGGCCTTCTTTGTCTGGAGCGCTGATTCCGCTCAGCAGGACTCTAGCTGTGGGCCAGATTGGTCGTGAGTCCCGTTTCACAGTTAAGAGGTCAATTTGCCTTTCAAACGGGAAAAAAAGACTGGGATATCCAAGCACGGGCAGACGTGGCTATTGTGCACAAAGACCAGAGGGCCTTCTTATTACTTATGTATGCAGCGAGATGTCTGATTTATATGTGGAGTTAAACTACCGAGACAGACACGTGCCCTAAAATAAAGAAGCACTCTCTACATTCTGTTTATTTAAGACATAATAAAATGAAAGGTCATAAAAACTGTCGTATTTTGTTTGTTGGAAGTCCCGTGACGTGCGCTTAAAGGTCGTGCGTAAATTTTTTTTTTAATACCCTAAATTCAAAAACGGGCTGATAAAATAAACAAACAACTGGCGCCTGAGCCACAAAATAATTATTGTGCAAAAAAAAAAAAAAAACTCGCTAATTATCTTACAGTTGGGTTTTAGGTGAATTCCCTCTTTACGCAACGTCACAGCAGAAAGACATACAAGAGCTTTTGGTTTGTGTTTAAACAACCTCGTCTCATCCCGGTCTTAATTCTAAACTGTGAGGATTGTGGTGCTGACGGACATTTCCTTTTGGCAGCTCCGGGACCCCCAGAGGAGAACCACAAAGCAGTGGCACGTGTGCAGTTGTGTAGGGGCCCACCAGACCGTAAAAATAGGAGGGTCCCGACGTGTGCCTCTGTCGGGGAGGGGCTGAGCGCACACATTAATGTAATAAACCGCCTGTACATCTGCTAAGCTATCTGCACATCCTCCAACGAAATCCACCAAACTCAGACTCAAAGCCCTCCCATAATCAAATCCACTGGGATGCTGGTTTCATCCGATTGGTCGGGGATGCTGCAACAGGGGGGGCGAGAACAATAGCACCATTCCGGCATAAAAGAGTGGAGCTATGCCTTGGAGACGAAAACATTTCAGCAACAGAAGGATCGATATACTGGGGAGATAAAGTCCCACAAGCTCAGTGTTGCCATATTTTTAACAAACCTGGATACTCGAGACTTCATCCACCTCCCTGAAGTGCCTTTCCGCTGTTACTCGCCAAGATGCCCAAAGGATTCCTGGTAAAAAGAAACAAGAAATCTGCACATGTTTCCTACAGGACACGGCCAGACGAAGATGACCTCCAGGAGCCCCCCACCCCAGCTGCCTTGCCGTTTCAGGCGGACCCTTCCCCTCCAATGTCCGTGGCGTCCAGTCCGGACCGCACCGCAGCATCACCGGATTTCACAGCGGCTGAGGCGTCGGTGCCAAGATTGGAGAAACCGGCACAGTTCGGCAACCCGGAGGCGGTGTGCCAAGTCCTCTACAGCCCCACCCGGCCCATCAGCAAGGAGCACGACAGGGAATATTTTGAGCGAAGTTTCAATCTGGGCTCGCCTATTTCTGCCGAGTCATTCCCGACACCTGCCTCCCTCTCCGGCCTCGATCATCTCATTTACGCCCCAGTCGACCTGAAAATCGGCACCAGCAACAGCAGCCGCAGCGGCATCACCAGCAGCCTCCCGGCGCCGAGTAACCGCGTCGTTACCAAAAGACCCGCAACGGACGCCACGGATCGCAAATCTAAAGCCGCCTCCAAGAAACCCAAAGCCATTAGAAAACTCAACTTTGAAGACGAGGTGACGACTTCCCCAGTCCTGGGTCTCAAAATCAAAGAGGGGCCGGTGGAGATGAAGCCGAGGGCGCAAACCTCCGGAGGAAGCAAGCCTTTGGGGGAGTTCGTGTGCCAGCTGTGTAAGGAGGCGTACGCGGATCCGTTCTCTCTGGCGCAGCACAAGTGCTCCCGCATCGTCAGGGTCGAGTACCGGTGCCCCGAATGCGACAAGATGTTCAGCTGCCCCGCCAATCTCGCCTCTCACCGCCGCTGGCACAAACCCCGGGGCACCGGCGTATCCACGATGTCTCCGTTACAGGGCATCAAACACGAGATGGCAAAATTACCACCGTTAGGAGTCAAGTCAGGCTCCGACGAAGCCAAAGACGCGAGTGACAGAGACACCCCGAGTCCGGGTCTGTCCGAGTCCGGCTCCGAAGACGGTTCCTACGACTGCCAGTACTGCGGGAAGAGGTTTAAGCGACAGGCATACCTAAGAAAACACATCATGGGACACCAGGCCCTGCAAAGAAAAGTGGATGAGCCCGGGTTTCAAACCAGCGATCGTGCACCAGAGCAGGTTTCGGTCTCTTCTTCTTCCTCCTCCTCCTCATCCTCGTCATCATCCTCAGAGGAAGCATCAAACCAAAGCCCTCTCAATCTGAGCCCGGTGGACTGTCTGCTGTGCCCGGTGTGTGGGGAGAGCTTCACCAGCAGGGCCGGTCAGGAGCGACACCTCCGCCTCATGCACTCCTCCCAGATTTACCCGTGCAAGTACTGCCCCGCCACTCTGTACAGCTCGCCCGGGCTCACCCGGCACATAAACAAGTGCCACCCCTCGGAGAACAGGCAGGTCATCCTGCTCCAGATGCCGGTGCGCCCCGCCTGCTAGAGACAAAACTCGTGCCTTTCTTTCACGAAGGAGAATAAAACGAGAGAAACAAGAAAGTGGCTTTGGTGTTTTTAAAAAAAAACAAACAAGTTTGTGATGCTCACTGCCATAACTTTAGGCCAATGAAAGGCAGATGGGTTTAATGTCTAAGTGGTGTTTAATGAGGTGTCTATTCCATGCCAATCAGTGATCGTTGACCGCTTCTCTCTATATTTTAACTACATATTTTGAGATTTTATTTCTCAAATTAGAGTATCAAGGGGAAAAAAAAGAATACAAAACGTTAGTTTGACTGTTAAAGGGTATTTTTCTAGAACAGCACATGAGTTCAATGATAGCTTCTAGACCTAAGAAATGTCTTAAGATTCTCAGAAATCCTTTTCCCCATCAGAGCCTTCTTAATTCACCGACCGTGATTGCTCCATGACTGCAGCTTTACGCTAGTTTGTGACTTATTAACTTCGTATTGGTGGGAAAAAAGAGTGACTTAAGCATTCCCTGTTTAGTAGAGCCACAAATGCCTTTAGTAGCTATACAAATAGTGCGACATAGTATACATCCAAATCCTGCTGTATAACTGCCTTAAAATGTCAACATGGACTGTTTTAATTTTGAATACTGGCACATATTTTATTATTATTATTATTATTGTTATCATTATTATTATTATTATTATTATTGAAGATTGTTGCAATATTTTCCATCATATGCTTATTTATTTATTTATTCTAATTATTTTATGTAACTTATTGTTGTGTTTGTTGTGATTTCCCCCTGTGAATCGGTCTGGCAGTTTACATGTCGTATAGCCAAATGTTTTCTGTTTTATTTTGTTTTGTTGTTGTTGCTTTCTTTGTCAAAATTTACAAGATGAGTTGTGATAATTGTCGTGGGTCGGGTTTTAATCTCCAATCTCCACAGCTCTTGTAAAAAGAAAAAAAGAAAAAAAGAAAAAAAGAAAAACGTAAAGCTCTTACCTTAGATGCAATCTTTTTTAAGGACAAGTTATTTTTCTTAAATGTTGGCTTTTATAGCGCTTTGATTGTATGTGTAATATCGTTGTTGTCTATCGAAATAAAAAATATTTTCAAAAGGACACGTCTTCAGGTGGTTTCACTTTTTAAGACACGATTTAAAAAAACAACAACTATACGGTAAAGGCGTGTACAAGACAAAATCATCGTTTTTTCCTTTTCCTGAAAATCTAATAATATTATTTAAGTTCTAAAATAAGTTGATAATAGACTTAAAATAATTTGAACCATTTTGTTCACTTTACAGAACTCTGAACCTGACAGAAATTTGTTCCTGAAGCATATTTTCATGTAAAAAGACAAATTATGAAAAATGTAGATTTAAAATACTTTGGTATGATTTGTATCAGTTTGATTTTGTAGTGTCATTCCCAGTGTGCTCATTTTTATTATTTTACCAATATGAAAATATTCAGTTTTCAAGTTTATTTATTTAACCTGTGGACAACATAACAAACTCTCTATACCTCAATCATTTTTAAATTTATTAGCTGCTGTTTTTATCCTGCTTTTATTGTACTGTCAGGTGGTTTACAGGTGTGGAGCCGCGGACCTGTGGAGCTCAAAAAGAGTTGGAGTTCACTCCAGGAACCTGTGTCTATGCACCATCCCCTCACCTCCACCGGGTCGCACTCCGTGTTTGTTAGGAGTCTACGTCCTGAACAGCTAAAAGAAACCTCTGAAGGCCTCTTGGTCAAACCTTTGCCTTCGATTCATCAGCCTGATTCACTGTAAATCATCACTGCAGTGGCTCAATAGATGCTGCCATAGAGAAGCACTTAAGGGCCTATTGTAAATTTCCCTCTTTAGACCATGTCAGAATGAGACAGGGGGACAAATAGGTGGCGGAGCACAGCTCACCTCTGCAGCAGTAAAACATCTCTCTGCTTCAGGAGACTCATGCAGCTCGATTTTGGTTGGTTTTGTGTTGATTTAGATTTTCCTATTTGACCTGTAAAGCACAATGTCAGCTGTAATTTAGCAGGCAGCCTCCAACTGTGTCAACCCAGTCTTACAAACACATGCTTTCAGCGTGGAGCTAACCTCAGAACATTATGAAACTCACTTAATCAGCCTTACACTGAGATTAACAATCTTCTTTTAAGATTGTCACAGCTCATTAATCTCTGCACCTGTCCTTACTGCCCCTTAAGGCCTCAGTGACAATGCATCAAGATATCTGAAGCGTGAAAATAGATCACATCCAACGGTGTTAACACATAAAATAATACAATCTGGTGGTAATCACACAATGTCAGCCTCAGAGGGGCCGGGACAAGCAGCCCCTGTCTGCTCTGTTGTAAACAGAGCCAATGAGGACAGCGATGAGTCGGGTGAAAATGAGGTAGCATTAGGCTCCTTTCTCACCTTTTCTTGCACACACCGTTTTAGGGATCCAATTACGGTCAAGTGCTTTTCTTGCGTCTTTATGTGACCCAGGCAAGGCAGGGCACCCGTAGGTGCTGCAACCATTGCACCTGCAACTCCTGGCGAGGTTCATTTATGCTGGCCTCTCCCAAGTGGGGCTGAGCAGCAGGGGAGACAGATGGGAGGAGGGTCAGGTTACTCCTGCTGCTGCTGCTAACACTGCAGGGCCAGGGTCAGAAAGCCCATGGTAACAGCACCATCATGTCAGCACACACATACACACACGGGAGTACTACACAAAATCTGAGCTGACGCCACTGGCTGATATGTAGAGAAAGGAAAAAACAACAACGCTACATAGAATTTCAAGTTGATTTAATGAAATGTTTCATTTTTCACATTTCTAATAAAGATAGCAGGACTTCGATCGTTAAAAACAGGTTGATATGTTGACAAGTAATGTCGAAATCTTCAAGCTTTTTTCCCTCTTTCTCTTATACAAAGATTATATTACAGGCATTAATATATTTATATCCTGAGGGCAACGAAGCCCTCAAATTTGACACAATGTACAAAGATTTCTAAAACGAGAAGAAAAGCAATTCCAACTTAGCACTAGCTCATTTTCTTCTTGTAAATAAGACATGATCCTTATCTTGGTCCAAACTAACATCTAACTAAGCCATCAACAGACATCATCTAGAGTCTACAATCTTCAGATCAGCATCCTGGGCAGTTCCTTCAAGTGGCTTTGGGGGAAATAAAAACCCAAGATGTGATCCAGGCCTGTAAATCTATACATTCTTCAAGAACATAATAAACAAAAGCACAAAAACAGATCCATAAATCCTCTCACTGCTGAGTTAAAAGAAAAAAAAAAGACAGGAGAGCGAGGGGAAAGTAAGGCAGAACAGCGCAACAGATGGGGATAATGTTGCAGGTTGGGTGGAGCCCTCAGAGGGCCTAAGTGTAGAGTGTGTGTGTATGTGTGTGGGGTGTTTATAGGCTACCATGACGACACAAGCAGGCAGGTTGGAGACGGCCTACCTTGCTGCTGCTAGAGATGCTGTTAGAGTGCAGCTCTGGCATGCCACCTTCCAAATAACAACCCCCCAGTCTCTCCTGTATAACCTCAGGAGACAACATGAAGCAAAGGATCATGGGAAAGAGGATGAGTCTGTGCTTTAGATTTCATTCACAGATAAAGATGGAGAAGTACAAAACCTATACTAAAGAGTAAAAAGAGAACTAGAGAACTCCACTGTTTTAAATTCTTTTGTTTTTTAGGTGGGGAACACAGTGACGTGACCTTTAAGGGGTGGGAGTGAGTGGTTGGATGGGGGGGCACTTTGTTTCAGACCAGCAATGAGGACACGTGATTCAGGTGTGTCCCACATGAAGAAAAGACTAAAATCTGATTGTGAGCATGATGGAGGGGGAACAGCATCTTAGAGGACGCACACACGCACACACGCACACACACACACACACACACACACACACACACACACACACACACACACACACGCGGAGTTACGATTCACCTGAGGCTCTGGTGGGATTTTCACAAAATAGCATATGAACACAGAATACAACATAACAGCAAAAACACAAATAGTCCTTCTATGTACAATTAATAAGCCCAGCCATAAAACTTAAAGCAGTTTACAACAAAGAACCAGGAGAAACATTCGACATAAGTTAATCAGAGTGCAAAAAAAAAAAGAAAGTTGGGTAGGAACGTTGGAATGTCGATGCCTTAGCTTCACCGGACAAGGAAACTGATGGCAGAGGAAAGAGACAGGAGGAACTTATTCAATTACCGGACATGAGCCTATGTTAACGACATCAGAATGCAATTACAGACGCAGTCTTTTCTCATTCCAGCAGAGTTGCATAAATCAAATCACGACAAAATCCATCGGAATTCATTTAAAAAGGAAAAATAGAGTGATTAAGAAAAAACCCAAACAAATTTGTATTCAGCACAAGTTAGAAAGATGTCATCGATTGTCCGCTCCAGGTTCCAAACCATTAACCAGCCCCTGACTGCTGAGCTGCAGGGACAGCGTGGCCTGTCTGTGTGGGCAGGTGTTCCACGTGCCGTCTTCTCGTTGCACAGAGATACGTCTCCAGCCGGGTCCAAACTCAAGAGGCTACTTGTTGACCGAAACGTGCTGACAGGTGCAGCAGGAGGCAAAAAGGTAGACACATGTACAATCACATCAATCTCTTGTGCAGTTCTAGCATGATGACATGAACAGCTGTTTCAATAAGCACTTTGTCACACTAAGTGTTCCACTGGACGCAGAAACAGGCAATAATAGTCTCCCATTCCCTTACTATAGTAAGAACATGAGTCTCTAGTGCATCAGGTCTGTGCCAGAAGCTGAGAAAACAGTGATGTTTCTGTCACAGGCTACTTTAAGACTCATCACACAAGTCTGATTTTTAAAGTGAACCCACCAGTAAGAACATAAATAGCTTAAATCATGTGTCAATCTTGATTAAATATTCAAACATTATGACAAATGGAAATGTGTCAACAAAATCAGTGGGTGCTTTTTAAATAAAAAAACAAATGCATTAAGCTCCAGTTGCATGTATATACGGTAATTATACAGATTGAAAGAAAAAAAAAAACACACCAAAAAACAAACCCCAAAAAAAGAACTAATGCTTTGCAGTCACAGCTGTGTGTGTGTGTTTGAGGTTCTTTAAGAAACAATCATAGACTACTCTTGGGTGGACGGGTGATGGAGTTGAAGAGTTCAGTTGGAGGATTTGCTTATAGCGCTGGCGGATCGGCGGAGTTTTCCAGAAACTCGGTTCTTCGTGGCACGGGGAATTGTGGGAGACACCTGGTCTACAGAGTCGGCTGCTGGGGTGGTGTTTCCAGGTTCAGTGCTGCTGCTGAAAGAGCCTGGGGGTGGGGAGAGATGGAGGGACAGTTTGTACCCAGACTGATGCAGGTAGGGCTCAGAAGGCTGCGTGTGATAGCCAATCCCAGCATGCGTCGTCATGCACATGGCTGCTCCCATAACAAAAGATTAAGCAGTTCAATGATTTCCACCAAACCATCAAAAAATTTGAGCTCCTCCTACCCCTTGATTCATTAAACATTTTGAGACAGTAAATAAAACATTTAAGAGATAACATGCTTCTTTCACATGCTGTAGATAAGGACAACTTGTTGCAAAAGCAGCTGTCTATCTTCCCTACGTTTTTTTTCTCAAATGCTTACGGGATAAAAAGGAGCGGTAACCTTTATAGCCACAGGCGGAAAAAAAGTATTCTCTTCACAGTGTGACAACAGAAAGCCTTGAATGAGAATAAAATTACACATTATGCTCTTGTTGTGAACATGCAGAGCTTTCCTGTTGTCAAATGTCGGCACCTTTCAAATATAAAATAAAGAAATCAGTGATTATGGGATGGTAAATAGTAATAAGGACACCTCAGCATCAAATGCTGCTGAGGACAATCGAGTGTTGTAGATGTTGGTGAAACTTCCTCAGCGTGCCCTTGACCAAACCCCTGACTGCAGGCCCCCGCAACACGCCTCTGCCCCATGCCTCGAGTTTAAACAACTTTTCTTCTTTGTCAAGATGGCATCTGGTTGCCTATTTTTTTCCCCCTCTATCCTTTTATTTCCTGCCATTTTTCGGAGGCATCTCAAGTTGCAGCAGCTAAAAGGAATGGCAGATGGCTGGAGTAACAGACACTCAGCAGCACAGTGGACACCAGCAGCATCCAGGGTTGCAGCTCGCTGGGAGACGAGGGCCGGGCTGCGGATGAAACATGGGAAGGGGGGGGGTGCATTGTGATGGTCCATAGGGGAGGTGAGGGGCTTCCGCACATGAATTCACAAATCTGCATATGAATAGAAAAAAGGGAGGGGCTTAGCTAAAAAGATGGTCGGGGCTTATGGACAGAACAAATCCGGCATTCCCGTATTCTTCCAGTCATTCCAATAGTAAATAATGGTTGTTTTTTTTTTAAACTAAACTCCAGCTGTAAGGACAGACAGACAGGAGCACGGCCTCCACTTGATGACATTAACATTCACTTTGTGAATTTGCTGTAACAAAAAGACGATATAATGACTGTGGTTACTTCAGATATTAAATTATGTTTGCAGCTGCGTGGCCTTATGAAAGATTTATTTTCCTACAAATTACAGAATGTAAAAATCTATCTATATCCAGAAAAGACTTTTACATCATCATCATCATTATTATATCTCAGCATAGCCACTCCTTACTCAAACAAAACTCTGTTTCGGTGAGCTTGATTTTAGATGGAAAGAAGAGGGCGAGAGAACGAAAACAAAGGAAGTCTTTAAATGGCCCTGCTATCCCATTGGTCCCTTCTGCAAGCAGTTCAAACAAGGCTTTAGATGACAAAGACGTCTTCCAGTGCGGCAGGTGTTAGTCTCAGAGTCTGCCCCAGGCAAACAGGCACACTCCAACAGGAGGAAATTGGGGGGGGGGGGAGTTGAGGGAAAAAAGGACAGAAAGAAAAGGGAAAATTGTTTGCTGATGGTAGAGATAAAGGCGCTCCGCATGCAGAAGCGACGGCCAGAAGTGTAGCCGTATTGTTCATGCTGTTACTTAGTCAGGTGCTAATTGTCCCCACCGTGCATCACTTTCAATTACCAGCTTGGCCCAAACAGTAAGACACACCCCAAATAAACAGCCTGTCTTCTCTGTCCCCTTCTCTTTGTCAGAGCACTAAGTAAATAGAGCGTGGTTAGTACTGAATAAAGAAAAAAAAAAAGAGGTGGGGGGGGTGGCAGCCAAGAAGAGTGAACGAGCGAACGGTAGGTAGTCCGCTGGACGGAGACAGGCTTCTGGGCTGACTCGGGGCTTACCTTCGCCATCTACAGTATTTGGACCTTAAAGATAATTTTTAATCTAAAAGGGAAAAACAAAGTAGAGCATTGTGTGAGAGAGAGGTTGACACACAGACACACACCAGACCACACTACTGTAGAAAACACAGCTAATGAAAAGTTAGTGACGTAGAGGGACATTCAGACAGCATGTGAGGCGTCACACTGCTGAGGATTTAGAAGACAGATGAGGTTCATCAACGAGTCATTCAGAAGAAATCTGTAGTCTGATGGTACCTAATAAACCTGTACAGCTCACAAATAACATCATTTTGAAATAGAAATCATGAATTGCGGTTTATAAGGCGACATCAGACAGACAGACTATATACCACCTCTGTTACAGTCAGGGTTTAGGGTGAGGAAGGAGAAGATGTCGGGAGGCATCTCTGTCACAAGAGCTCCAAAGTCGTTTTCATTCAGCAGAGAGAAGTCTCTGCTCCTTATTAGAACAAGGGTTAGAGGACAAACGCAAAATGATAACACTGAACAGAGCAGGTGTCACAAAGCAAGGGCAGAACACGATGGCAAGTGGATCACAGATGGAGTAGCTCGTGCAGCATGGCTGGGCTGAAATTGCAGGATGAGAAGGATGAGGGGTTGCATTCACGATCATGGAGGGCGGGGCTGTGGAGGACGCCGACGAACCAGACGGGTTAAAAGACTGGTGGTGATGGACAGGAGAAGGTCGAGGGTTAACACTGAAACATTGTAGCAGTGCTTCATTTAACAGGACGCCCTCTTCAGCTCAACAACTGATTTGGTTTTACAGCAGGGCCGAGTCAAACCCAACCCTCAGTGATTCGATGGTGGGTTCAGGGCGATCCAAGTGAACAAACGGGTGGATGCTGGTGGAATGGGTGTCATGCCTAGTGTGGAGGAAGCAGGCAGAGTCTTACAGTCCAGTCTGGCCCAGGGGTAATCCATGTCCCAAACCATCCCGGGCCAACGCCTGCACGCTGTCATGGAACATGGATGACATGTTAGTGGCAGCAATGGGACTCAGAGCATTATGGAGCGGATGCTACCACACGCTACAGGTACAGGGGGGCGGAATGTTCCACAAAGGTGACAATGAGCAGCAGTGTCAGCCAGCCATCATGCATCGAACCTGTATGCTTAATGGATGAAAATCTACAATCATACAGGGTGCATTAAAGTACATATTAAATATACATAAATATGACAGTGTGATTTAGCTCAGACAAACCTCCAGATTCTAAATATAGCAGAGAAAGATACCTGACAACACAATTCGAGTGGCTGCTGGACGTTTTTAAGTCAAGAAATAAACTAAATGATGTCTAGAAATATTAACACTGAATTAACACTGAACGATTATTTAAGTCAATAGTAAATGATTATGGGTTGCAGCCTAACAAATGGGAACTACTGTCTTTGCTGGTTGTTGGTTTTCATAATGTTCTCTAAAATGACTGTTTGAATATGTTTCTTTGGGGCCACATGGAAAACCCTAAGAGGCATTTTAAAGATTTAAGATGATTTGTTTTAACATGTAAAAGAAGTGATAATGTGATAACAGCCTTACCCAGTCAGTGTGTTTTCAAATGAACACTTTAGGTTTCCCAATCTTAATGCCTTAATCTATTCTGCTTTGGTAAAATATAGTTTAGTTTATTTAAATATGTAATTATATTCTTAAATTTATTCTGTTCCTCCTCACAGATCCTCCTCACAGAAACTTGCAATGGCTCACACACACACACACACACACACACACACACACACACACACACACACACACACACACACACACACACACACACACACACACACACACACACAGAATGAGTTTCTGCCACACTGAGGTCGACACACCATCCTCAGACTTCTGGACTGCTCAGGCCTCTCTTGTTGGCCACAGACCATCCTATGGAACACGATTCTCCTACCAGGCTAACCTTTATGCTTTTACTCTGACCTGCCACTCACCACAGAGGAACTGTGGTTAAAATCTTCTGCAACATGAAATACATTTCCCTCATCTCTTCTTGCCAGCTCTTCCTGCCTCTGCATCTATGATTCTGTGTCCTTCCACCTTGCCCTGCAGCTGAGTTGGTGCTGGGGATCAGAGTAAAGGTCAGTCTGGGGAGATTTTTATCACTCTTGCCTGCCATCACTCTGAATGTTACACCTGCCTACCGAGAATATGAACCACACTGTCCACAAAATTCAGAAGTTTCATTTTCACATGCCGACATACAAGGTAAAAATATTACACTTTAAAGCCATCCTTAAAACTAATAAGCACGGACAGATTTGAAAATGACTAGATGGTTTGGTGTTCTGAACACTTTCCTTGTCAAAACAGTCTGAATGTCTGTTGGGATTCAACAGAGTGGAAAAGTGTAATCCTGTATTGATTTCAGTGCTGTTACCAATCGATCTGAGCTGGTACAAGTAGGAAGAACAAGATAAGACACATTTTCCATTCCATTCATCATGGACTGATAAGACTGCTGTGCTGACACCCATGAGCTGCTGACTGTCAGTCGGATCTGTGATGTGTTTGTGAAACAATGGAACTGCTCATTTAACAAGGCAGCTTACAGTCAAGGGACACTAATTGCATGGAAAGATGCAGTTTTAAATAAGAAGAGGTGAACAAACTATTGTGAGTGAGAATTGAGGATGAGGAGAAAGCAGAGTCTTTGAAGTCAGTTGGATGGCGTGACGAGGCCGGGCCGTTGTTTGATATTCATCAGTGAGTGTAGGCGTGGAAGAAAAGTGGAGAGAATGAGGGGGTGGCGAATATGATAGGGTGAACAGGTGTGGAGGAAGAGGAGGAGGAAAACAGGCCAACAGAAAAGGTGGAAAGGAGATAAGGAAGAGAGAAAGGTGAGAGGAGGATGGTCATATGAGGAGGTAACAGTGGGATTATGGGATGAATTTGGGCTTAAAAGAGACATGAAAAACATGAATTTGAACAATGTGGTTCATTCCTCACCTGTTCCACCCACTGGATAACCAGAAGGGGAGAAGACCTGTGATGCAAAGTCCTCAAAGGTCATGACTTCTCTGTGGTTCTGAACAATGGCCTCCAGGTAGAGCGCTCGCTCCTCATAGCTGGTGAGCTCTTGTCAAGGAACAAAACACAATGGCAGGCTGGAGACGCAAACAAGGCAGCAAGGTGGAGTTAGCCTTAGTCAGTAGTAAACAGTTCATTAACCTAATGCTCACACAATCAGAACATCTCTGCCGTAAGCATGCATCTGTTTATAGCACAATTTATCAACAAGGAGGGAAAGAAAGGAAGCTTTACTGAGCAGAGCAGCTTCACCATCAGCAGCTCAGCCAGAAGCAAAGATGGAGCTATCAGCCATGTCACACATTCCTAAATGAGAAAGCAGTCTCCAAAATAATCATAAAAAAATCGAAATAATACATGACTACTGGCATTATGGTCTAAAAAATCTCCTGTCCCCCTCTCTCTCCTCTAATATAACTCCTGTTGCAGGCAGCGTGTCTGGGATTACCCTCCCCGATGTGCTGCCTGCCACTTCTCCATGCTATTGGGGGAAAATTGGAACCATTTGAAATTCAGAGTGACAAGCAGGGAGTGGAGCATGAGGTGCTAGCATGTAGGGTGGATAGCTGGATTTGAAATGAGAACGCTCCAATTATTAAATAAATAATTGGGTCAGCAAAATGACTTCTGGATGGGATTGGGAAACGCTGATGACCGATCCTGATATCATTATGATAAACATGTCCAAGTATATCTGGAGATGAGCAGTGGTAAAATATGGTTTCAGTAGAAAGCTATCTCTGATGGCTTAATGAGAAAAGCACTTTTTTTTTTTGATTCAACAGTGGTTGTATGTTTGACAGTGATTCTTATTATTCTCACAGCAGTCTGTTGAAGCCATCCTCATTGACAAACAGCACCAAACAAATTGCTCTACAAACAAATGCTTTCTCGCTCTCTCACACTCACACACACACACACTAACACACACTAACACACACACACACACACACACACACACACACACACACCTCTTGCTGCTCTACACAGGGGTGCCCTCCCTCTCATCTCATTACGGTTGCCAGGGTGGAGTGGCACTGGGCTGCTGCTGACGCCAATGCTGAAGCAGGCTGCACGGAGATAGGCTGGAGGGGGCTGAGAGCCTCTGGTCTGGGTTATATAGATAGGACCAGACAGTGACTGGGCAGCGGGCCTGTTGTGGGCACATGCCGCCACAGCAGGGGCCGAGGCAACCATGACCAATGGTTTTGAGAGAACCATGTCAAAGTGGGGGCGACGGGCACCTGAGCCTTCAGACACTAGAGAGCTCCACAGCGAGCTGTTCCCATAGACATTCATAGATGGACAGAGGGTGGGATAAGACAAAGGACAGAGGACAATAGGGGGCACAATGGGCTTGAATACTTATGTGAAAGGCAATAATATTCAGTTCCACGCACCTCATGGCCCATACAGTTTCAATCTTCTAAATCTAATGTACTCTATTCATATATTAAAATGGTTAAAATAAATCTGAACTCATACAAAAATGAAAAAACAACTACACAATGACTTTTTTTTTGTAGTTTTGTATCAGTGCATATACTGTAATCTGGATGCTAAATACAAAAAAACAAAAATCCATGAATGAAACATTTGCATTTTTCCTACCTAAAGTGAGCAAAAGTGAACTGAAAGGAAGTTAATGGGTAGATTTAAAGATCACAAATATACTGGAGCTTTTTCTGGAGCTTTATATAGAAGTATGGTACTCCAGGAGTAGCACTCCTTTCTGTCACTTGCTAAAAACAGTTTCAGAAAACAAAGGGCATCCCAGTCAGCAGTGCTATGGTAACTTGGGCCACAGCTCTGTGAGGTCTGTGATACTGATGCAGAGTCCGACCTGCTAGCTCCGCAGTGCGTTCGTTAGATGATCAGGGCATACCTAGGCTTTTATGGAGGACGGAGAGAGATGAAGGATGTCTGCACAAAAACCAAATGTCCTCTGAAAGGTAATAAAACAAAACAAAAAATACTTTTTAAAAAAAAAAGGTATTGATGAACAGAAATGAGAGAAGTGGATGAATGAAAACAAGGAAAGACAAGGAGACAGAATGAGAACTTGGGCACAGCGTGGGTCAACAGAGCCATATGGCTGTCCATTATCAAACATGCAGATGACTGGAAGCTTGTTATTGAGATTCCTAAAGCAAATATTGACTCCAGCTGGAGCCCACGCTCCCTCGGACTCTGGCACACACTTCCCCTCCACTTCTTCCTTCCACTGATCTCTATTAAGATTAGACAAATGGATGATACAGGGTGAGATGAAAAAAACCCAACAACTTCCAAAGACAAAAATGAAGCAAGTGAAGTTATCAAGAGGCAAGAGAACTATGATGGGCTAAGTAAGAAAGCAGCGAGGGAGGGAGACTGGTAAAAGGTATTTCAGAGACGAGTGGTAGCAAATCAGCTCACTTAAGTAAATGTATGATGCTATCTGTGGATGAGAAATTACTGCACAGAAAGCAGACCTGATGCATGCTGAAGGGTAATCTCACCTCTCTTGCACTTCATGCTTCTGTTTGTCTCTAATTACTAAGCCATGGGCACATCTTGTTCTACTGTGTATGTACAGACTACTGCCTCCATGGAGTAACTTAATCAAGGGATATGTCCAGAACGGTGACGCAATACTATGCCTATGTCACGGATACCAAACCCCGGACCTATTTTTATGGAAAATGAACTGCATCTCTTTGTAAGCTTGATGTTTGTGAAAAAAGTCCCGAGTATTCTAGTGTTATAAGAAGAAAATGTTGTAAAAGCCTTTTCAACCGAACTGCATTGCAGCATACAATGCCGCTCTCATTCAACGTTATAAAAACTCCCATAAAGCCAGGGATGAAGTGTATAAAAGGAAAATGTAGACAGGTCGCTATTTCCACAGATGGACTGCAACTTAAGTCACCCATGACATAACTGTCATTTACAGCTCAACTGAGTGGACAAGCAATACGTGCTGGGGTGTGTGAGTGTTGGGCTACTTTGGGAATTTCCAAGAATACCCTATTTTCCGAGTAATCGTATTCCAATTTGGAATTTTTGCAATACAACATGCACGGAGTGTGACATATTGTAACGAGGAGAAAAATTCCAATATCTCAGCTAATGTAAGAAAAAATGACAGAACACTGATATCTAGAAACACAATACTGCAGTTATTGAGTTATGAGTAGTGTGGTGGGGGTTTCAGTTGAGTTAGCACTAAAAACAAAAGGTGAAAACCCAATCCATTATCTACATTTGCACTTTTGGAAAAATACATTTTTGTGGATAAAGATCCTTACCCATCTTGCCCTTTCTATTATAGGACAACAGCAATAACTGAAGATCGTCATGCGGTAGCTGACCATAGTGTAGGTTTCCAAAAACCTACACAGAACACAAATCCGTGGTTTGGTCATGCAAACATTAAAAAACACTCAAGACAACCGCTTTGTCAAACCTGTGAAAGCATATGTGCATGTGTAAGGGTCAGCCTGCGTGTACATGCATATGTATCTGTGCATGCATGTATACATATACATCTGTGGGTCTGTGCATGCATGTATACATATGCATACATCCATTCCAGATGGCAGGGGGTGGAGAGCAGATCTGGTTGGGGTCAAGCATCTTTGTAGATCAAAGCCAAGGTCAGGGCAGCTGCAGTGGCCAATGTTCAAGGTGAATGGAGGCCTCAGATGGCTGTTCATTAGCAGGCTGCTACATCCCTGCTGGACCCCGTCCGCCAACATCCACCACCTCTCATCAGCATCATCCTCTCTTCCATACTCTGTCCACTGGGACTGGTCCTGAAACTGCCTGTCCACTGGGATCATTCCAGTGCCTTGTGTGACCCCACCCGACACATGGAGACACACACACACACATGCTCTCACACACGCACACACACTGCCAAAAGAGCCTCTTTTGACCTCTGAATCTGGAGAGCAGCATCCTGAACATACACTCTCCCTCTGTCTTTGTATTTCTGAGTCCCTGCTAACAAAAGGTCTCAAACACCTCCGGTCTCTGACTGACACACACATCATACTGATATCTTTTTTTTAATATTAACCTTTGAACATAAGGCAACCAGGAGTGACACTTACTGTATGTATTGAGGCTTTAAAACAATCCTTTTTC
Organism: Antennarius striatus; assembly: GCF_040054535.1. Taxonomy (NCBI): domain Eukaryota; kingdom Metazoa; phylum Chordata; class Actinopteri; order Lophiiformes; family Antennariidae; genus Antennarius; species Antennarius striatus. The sequence continues at coordinate 7,298,072 of NC_090792.1, forward strand.
TCATATTACCAGAAACATCCATCCAACCATTTTCTTTCAAAGCTTTATCTGCTGTCGCGGGTCAAGGGGAGCTGGAGCCTATCCCAGCTGGCTATTGCATGAGGCGGGGGACCTCTGGGCACGACGCCAGTGCATCACGGAGCCACACAGAGACACAACCACGCATGCTCACGTACTATGGACAAGAACATGCAAACTCTGCAGAGCGGGACCCGAACCCGGAACCATCTTGCTGTGTGGCAACAGCTCTACCCACTGTGCCGCCACACCAGAAACATGATTTGTAAAATGTAGTAACATAATTTGTTAATATTCATGTTAACAAATACTAACAGTTTCTTCCCTGTGTTTCACTGGAGCACTGCAACATTTATTAATTGCAGAATTCCACCAACTGTCATTAAAGAGAAAAGACCAAACCATCAGCAGGCTATGTCAATATTTTTTTTGCCTGCGATACATAAAGAAAACTGAACTGTAAAGTTCAGTTGATTGATAATTTGGGGCGATGGGTTCTACTATCTCTACAAGTATGACACCCTCCATCTTTACAGCCTTGATTTGCATAAGGAAAAAAACAAAAGAGACGATTATAGTTTTGTTGGCTGTATAAACATGCATTGAGTCCTAGATCTAACAGTTTTATTGGAACTATGATAACAATGATTTTAAATGAGGTGTCTGTCAGAAGGAATGATATTTTGGAGGACACAAGATGTTGAAAGACCCTGATTTCTTCGGTAATGATAGTGCTCCTTTATTCAGAGACAAGTGAGCATTGAAGATACACTTTAAGAAGACATGGATGAAAGGACGTGCACTTTTCAAATTTAAAGTCAAAATCTGCATATGATAAACTTTTTTTGTAGTTTTAGTTGAAAGATTCTGAACAATTTGAATGTTTTTAGTACTGCCATGTGGCAGACCAGAGCAGCACAAATGAACAGTAATCAAGTCTGAAAAAAAAATGCTGCAAAGTCATGTCTTTGCCTTCTTCATAGACAGAATTTACTTGAGTAAAAACAACAGCTTTTTATTTCTTCAGTGAGCTGAAAACATGAGTGGATAGGATCAAACACAATTTGTGTGTCACAATTTTCTGCCATCAAAAATTGTGAATTCACACAGGGAGTTACTGTTTCTAAATAAAAATGTAGTCCATGTCAAGGGGAGCTGGCCCCTACTTCAATGATTTAATTAAATTTTTTAATTTAAATTCAACACTTCAATAATTGGTAATAAATTTTCAGTTAGACTCAAATCTGTATTGTTAGATCAAGGGTTGATGTAGAAGGAATTAGAGGACCAAGAATATAGCCCAGAGGTAATCCATATTTTAGATCAATAAATCCTGATGTATTTCCAGCGTGTGATTTGTCAAACAAACAAACAAACAAAATGGGGGGTGGGGTGTATTCATGAAAAAAACTTAAATATGCTTCAGGACCATCGATAAGGCTCGAACTTGGTAGGAGGATTCAGCTTAATACTAATGGTCTGTAAAACGTAGCATTAACACCCCATAGATTGAAGATTTCATGTCATGTCAGACTGAGGCCCCGTCCACACGATGAAGGATTTTTAAAAAAACGCAACTTTTTTGTTGCATTTACGCCTTCCATCCACACGACAACGCAGATATCCGGAACGAAAACGTAATTTTTTTAAAACGCTGGCTGAGGTGGAATTTTTTACAAACGCTGGGTCTGCGTTGTCTTCTGGACGGCGTATCCCCGGGAATTTTTAAAAACGCTGACGTCTTGCCTGCGATGAAAACCGCTGCAACGCCATATTTATGGGCCCATGTGTTGTGACAACAAAACACGGAGGATTCCTATTGGATAAAATTTGACTCAATCCTGCCACCACATGGTCTGGCATGCTTATAGCCGTCTTCGAAAACGCACTGGTGCGTTTACGTGTGGACGGAGATTTTTTTAAAAACGCTGTCGTTTGGACGTGAATCGTTTGATGAGTTTTTAAAAAGTTGCGTTTAAAAAAAAATCAGTCATCGTGTGGACGGGGCTTAGTGAAGTTTGCTCTGATGTAAGACTTCATGTGTTCTTTTCTTCTTTACTGTTGGAGGTGTCATCTGCAGCTTTTTGTCCTTTTATCCACATGTCTGAACTTCTGAGGAGGAAACGAACCCACAATAAATTTATTTCACCAACATTGGGAAAGACGCCCATTTGGGTCAGTGTCTGGTTGAAAGTTAGAGCAGCAATGTAGACATTTGACCACCTGTAAGATAACTCTGTCATAAACTGAAAGTTATTATATATTTTTTTAATTGTTAACGGCGTTGTATTTGGTTTCTTTGTGTTTACGATATTGACACAATTTTCAAAAGCGTTACGTTACTGCAGTAAATTTGGCGAGGACCACAAATAACTGCGCTATGGACAAAGAGATGGATCTCCCAAACAAGTAAGAGCTCCAGATGACTAGAAATGTTAAGCAATACAACCCCATTGTGGTAGTTGGTGAGGGAAAGTTGATTAAGCCTAACAAGAACTTTCAACAAACTAAAATAATGAACATTCATATTTACATATTCCTCAGAGGAACATTCTTTACTTGAAGAATACCAAATTACAGCTGCAAAAAAGGAGCTTAGCCATGCAAGAATTACTCCTGCAACTTGGGCCTCGAAAGCAGCAGCCAAGGTTAATCCAGTTTGTAGAAGTGCTGCTGGTTAAAAGGGCTCTTGTGGTGAAGAGGGACAGTTGAGAGATGAGGTAGAGGCCGCCTCTAGGTACTTGACCCCCTCCTCTCTTAGCCCCACATCTGCCGATTAACCTGGGCCAATCAGCTTGACCTTGGTGACGAGAGGAACTCAGGAGTAGCTCGCAACACCATTGACTCTCAGCAGTCACATAATTGGCCTGTTCAGAGGAAGGTGTGTGAGTGTGTGTGTTGGGTGAGGGGCTAAATTGGGGTACCAGTGTACCCAAGGTAAAAAAGCATAAGCAGTCTTTATTTTTTTTGGTGAAAGCCACAGTGCATTACTTCCTCATACTGAATGTGCAATACCAGAAAACCCCATTCATCCACGGTTGAGTATGCTGCTCACATGGTTTAGCAAAACAAAAAAATAAATTATAGTGATACTTGAAAAGTATTGTGGAAACAAGGTCAAAAAACAATTTTTAGAAGACTTGCAACAGGGAATCCCAGAGCTATCTCCAGGAGACACTGGTATGGATAAAGGATTTAACTGTATATGGATGACCATCCATTTCAGGTAGATATAAGGGCAAGAAAAATGGCAGAGATTTTACACAAGCAACAGAGAACATGATTGATGGAGCTACAAAATCATGCAACAGAACTATGGATAAATAAAAGAAAATGACAATGGGGAGAAAAAGGGAAGGAAAGAAAGAGGGATAAATCTGAGCAGGTGTTGATTGGAGAGAGGCCAGGCAGAGAGTGCCAGCGGTACCTGTTGTCAAAGCGAGGGCTGAGGTGTGAAGCTTGTCTTTGCAGAGGCCGATCTAGGTGTGAGGTGATTATGGGAAAGCAGGGAAGAAGACAGAGACATTTAGAAAGAAAGTCACTGAAAGACAGAGAGAGTGAATGTGGCAATAAAGCTGTCTGAGGAAGTAAAGGTGTAGTGGGAAGGAATAACAGACTGTGATTGATTAAGTGGGAGCATGAATGACAGGGAGTAGCCAGCAGGGTAACCACGTAGTGTTTGTTTCATTCCCTTTTTACATGGCAGCTACTCAAACCTTGGTGTCTCATTAAACAGCTATTTGCTTTCAATATATAGCAGGACAGAAAATGCCTGAATGTGTCACAGGTGCATTATGATGAGTGGAGGTGTTTGTGTCGATTCTCTGAGCGCATAGACATACACTTCATCATAAACTCTAGAGGAATAGCTAGTTTCTGAGAGTTATAACAAGTAACCTAATTAGGAGCGGGCCTAGGAAACCTGAGCTTGGGAGCCTCAAAGGAGTTGAGTCAAACTGTAAGCCCAGGTTAATGACACCTCCAGAGGGGTGCGTTTCCCACAGTAAGAGCTTTCGAAGATCCAACCTCCACACCTCTCTGCCGTCCATCTGGCATAGAAACAGCAGGATGGGAAGTTATGGCTGTGACATCATTCCTAACCTGTGACATCATCACTGCCCATCAGTGATTTCACACAGGTTTACAGCAGCTACAGACAAAAACTGATTTCTGCGAACTGGCATGACCAGGTTATTTATGAGCTGACTGGAGGGGGTTGCCACCCATTTTCTAAACTCTCTGGCAGCTCACTAGTCCACTGGGGGACACTAAAATCGATTTCTGCTCCACAACAAATCAAAAGAATAGCTCCTACACCAAAGTCAATGTTGACCTCTAAACTATCTAAAGACTGACTGATTGCTGAAGGTTTAAAGAAAAAAACTTGACAAAAACAACAAGATGCCCTATCAACACACAGAAACAGGTAAGAGGAAGATACTCACTTATATCGTAATTTGTGTAACTTGGGTTTGTCCAACACAGACCTGACAGCCATCAAAGCTGTCAGGTCTTGTACATTCGCATGAGCCGAGTCTGTGACCAATCTCCTTTTCAAAGGACTCTGGTCTCTATTGATGAGTCCTATCGCAGCAGCCTTAGATGTGAAACACAATGGATCAACATGATTAATCAAACACAGGCCCATTATAGCCGGACAGTCACACAGGCCTCTACCGTGCATTAACAAAAAGTCATAATAAGATGAGAAAAAGGCTCATGGGATGAAGATAAACAGATACAGTTCTGGGTGAGAGTTCTATCTAAAGGTCCCCTTTGTCAGTGATGATGGCCAGAGTGCCTCAGCCCTCTGGAAACATTATTAGGTTAGGACAAAGGTGTGCATCTTATGAGCTATCTGAGGTGCATACGCAACATGTTTTTTTCCTTCACATCCTGATATTTGAATTGTTCGGAATGGAGCAAAGGGAAAAAAAGAAACATCTATCTGATCTCAATTTGAACTTTTAATAATAAAATGTCAAAGATGAAATTGAACAGGCCAGAATGGACTTAGACTTTCATTGAAACCCATCCGATTGCATGTGAGGCATTTCATCTCCTCTTCCTTCCATATTTTAAGAAGACATTTATAGCGAAATAATTATCATGTGACTTTAGAGTCCAAGTCAACAGTAAAACAGCAAACTTCAGTTGTGTTTTGGCCCTTCGTTTCCATGACAATGGTATTTAGATTATCTTTTAACACACCACTGTATAAATGTGAACGGGCAAAATGCAACCCCTCTGAAAATAATGACGACACAGCCCTGCTGTGCCACAATCAAGGTCCCTGAGCAATCTATAATTTACTTGACACAATAAAATCAATCTGACACTTAAATTACACAAGGAGTGTGCCAACTCTGGGTCATGCCAAATGACTTTGATTTTAATCATACAATAACTCTGTTCAGAAAAGCACTGATGAAATATTAAAACAGAATTAACACAGGCTTCTGCAATTTTGATGATGCTTGTGACATGTGCAACAAACTAACTGTGATGCGTCAATGCCAAGCACCTCCATTTCCTTCCCCCCACAGAGACACGTTGAAGTCTCTTGTTCTTCCACTGGCCCCTCAATGTAAGGTTCATCGGGCCAATTAGAATGCCTAGCATTATGCAAAATGCCAGGCATTTAGTGGGAATAATAATGATCAGCACCAGGTTATATACGACAGGTTGAATGTGGAGTGCAAAAGGGGTTAGTTACCCTGGGGGCAAGAATGAGTTAATCTGCATTCATATTTTATATTGGACATATTTCAGTTAAAGATGCAGACTTTGGCTGTAAGTTTGTTCATGTAAATAAAATTACACGCAGTAGTGTCAAAGAATTTTTATGACGAATGCATTGTAAAAAAAAAGAAAGGATTTGAAGTGAAAGGTATTTCTGTTACAATGCAATGCAAACATCACCTGTACTGTCAGTAGTCAGTATTTAGGTTGAAGTGTACAAACTATACTCTACAACATGCAGGTCTCACTGGTGAAGGAAGATGCACACACACACACACACACACACACACACACACACACACACACACACACACACACACACACACACACACACACACACACAAAACTGGCAAAAAAGAAAATGGACTTCTGTGTTGGCAACAGCTTTTTCCTAATCCTCGGCCCTGGGCTATATTGTGCAGTCAAGCAGGCTATTACATGGCAACAATTAGGGGGGCTGGAGCCCAACACCTGGTCGTCTCCCATTCTGGCCCTTCAGTGGCAGCTGACTGTACAGTCTCACAGCCAGGTGGCCCTCCTTCAATGACATTAGCTAGTCACTCTAGGGTTAATCAGGAGCCTGCCATCATCCAGTGGGCATACATACAGCCCCATTCAGATGGGAAGCTTTTATTGGGGGAAAGGGACGATGGAGACAATGATGCTATGAAAACTTGTTCAACTGAAGACCTCAGACAGCGAGCTCAGACAATCAAAATGAATTTGGGGAAGGGGTTAGGGGCTCTTCGATTCTGCCTAAGTTCAGGACGCAGCTTTGATAGGCTCAAGCGAAGGTAGCGCTACATCAACTGTGCATACTGCAGATAATAATGGACCTTTTCACGGGTGGACAAAAACAGATGGAGGAGCAGGGAAGTGCTATACATCCATGCAGGCGGGTGATAATGTGTGTGTGAGTGTGTGTGTGTGTGGGGTGTAGTGGGGAGGTGGGGTTGTCAAAGTCGGCAGATACAAAAACAAGTGGGTGTATCTAGAGCAACCCGGCAATATCTGCGTTCACAAAGCCCCACTCTGAAACCCACTGGCCAGGAGATCTGAGGGTAAATAAGACTCATTAGAATAACAAAAGCTATAGATTTGTACCCGAATCACCTAGTCTCATCAATAGTAATTAGAGGCTATACATAACTAATGAAGATGTGTACACTACATTAAGCAAAACGAAAGAGAGCTGTTGTGTATCTAAGCATAGTTTTGGATAATTGGACGTCAGCAATACAAAACTGTTCTTACAATTTAATCACACAAATAAGAATAATGATTAAAATATAAAGATACAAGGTTAAGGAGGAAATTGATTTTGGATATAATAATTATACAACCACCCCTGAAATAAAGAGACTGTAAAGCCATGAGACGAATCTGCAAATGAACAAAACAGAAATTCTTCTATCTGTATGGATTGCAACATTGACTCGTACAACATACAGTATGTTTAGTTGCATATTCTGCCTGTGTTTTCGACCAACAACAGTGTCACTTTGCTTGATGTCAAACTTAACAATAATGCAGCCTGTTGCAGTAGTGAGACATAGCAAGATTAGGATAATATTCCTCAGTGCTTCACTGAGTCACAACCAACACTTGACACTGAAGCGCGGACTGTTATTGTGAACACATCAAAGGCTGCTTTCTGTACAAAGAGGCAGACATTGCACAGCAATGCATACTTAGCTGTTTTATTTTTGTTATTGCTTTGTTTGCCTTGCCATGTCTATTAATGCAGAAAATTCCATTTTGTAGAAAAATGCAAATGCTGCCAGGCACAAGGACATCCTTTAAAAGACAACAATGGCTGCAGGACAGGAGAGGAGCAGACACTGCTTTTGAAACATGTTAAGAGGCATTATTGTGCAACTTATAAATAATCAACTAATTCCTTCTTAAAACAGCCAATTAAGTCTGTGACATTAAAAGCTATGCAACCTGATTTAAAAAAAAGAAAGAGCAATCTTGCCTCAACAAAAAAGAGAATAGAAAATCCAATGGCCATTTAGGGACAAAGAAACCCAATAATGTCACAGGGTGTCTGCACAAGAGTCCCAAAAATCCAGGGCCACATCAGAGACCACCAGATTCCAGTGGAGTGACATTTTACTGACATTTCCCAGCAGCATTCAACACAGGGCTGTCTCAAGATGGCATCACAAATATCTATGGATATGCTTGCATGTGACACAGGCGTTAAGGGATGCGGGTTCTTTCAGGGGACGGCCTCAGCTATGGGGGCCGGTGATGAGGAGCATGGGCCCTGGGAGATTGAATGGTAATCACTGGAGCACAGATAATGGATGATTGAAGGCTCTTTCTACGCCGCTGTTGGATTTCAATATCAGAGAGGCCCTAGAATTGGGATTCTTATCAGGGGCGGTGTGTCAAACAAAGGAAAGCTGAGCATGAAATATGGGGTCCAACTCAGGCACACGACCATGGCGATTAGCAAAGGGATAAAAAAGGCCGCACAAACAAAAGACAGCAGCTTTGGCAGGACAAAAGGGCTGTCCACTGCCTTGTAACGAGAGACACGGAAGGAAGACGGGACATAAAGGGAGGGGAAAAGTAGAAAAGGAGGACAGGACAAGACTTTTACTGAGACGGCTGGAGGATGAATAGTGACAGAACTAACTCTTGCTGTTCCTGATTCCCAGTTTTTGATAAGGAAAAATAGACCAGCAGGGATGAGATGCAGTATAACTCGGCTTTAAGCATTCAAACAGATCCAAGCAAACACACATGATCATTTAAGCACTGCACTCGCACACAAAAACGCACTCGGTGGCACGAGGCTTCACATCTCTGCCAAGTTCGTCACGAAAAAACAATACAAACAAAAAAACAAAATTATTTCCATTTATCCTCGGATTCCAAGTGCCATAGCTTGCCAGGAAAGCTCATTAACCCTCCCTTCAAGAACCCAGAGACAAAAGAGGGGAAAACAAAACACAACTAATCAATGAGAATGCACCCATTTTGGAGGGGGGTCGGGGTGGAGGACAAGAACATGCATCCATTTGGATAACCTGAGAGGGCTAACAGCTTTTGCTTTAGTGTTGCGCTGGCTGGCTGTGGGGCGGAGAAAGAAAGTTCATTAATTAAACAGGGCTAGGGGGAACAGATGGAATGGCTAGCTGGATGCTTATCACTTAAAGCAGACAGGCAGGTTTTCACACCCGTGCTAGAGGCAGCAGCACCACACATCAATCACAATGAACATGTCTCCTTAACGGCGATGCAGCCGGTATTAGTCCACTGCTAGTATTGGGGTCAGCAGATTTTTTTGCTGATGGGCATAGAGAAGATCAATCAACAAGAACATCATAATCACTATTTCTTGTTTTGTTGATAAATAACAAGGATATCTGTGCTGTATTTGGAGTGATAACACCCAAACAATCAGTCTGTACTTCACATATGACATTAAAAAATAGGTTCTGTTGGTGTGAATATAAGCTCAACATGTTGTAATTTCTACAAATGATGCTTTTCATTTTAGAATATCAAATATCACATTAAAAAGTGCAGAAAGCTTTTATATCCAAATTGCCTCTCAAAGATATTATTTTTAAAAACAACAAAAAAAATACATCTATATTTCAGAAACATGGAATAGTGAATGTTTGTTTCACAATTCACTGTTGCAGTGGAATTTAAAAATATCTAAACATTGTACAGATAAGTCACAAAATGGATCAAATTGTGATGGTCTTTTGTGATTCTAACTGGCACCTCAAAGCCTGAGCTGGAGCTGGGAAAGAAGATCACTCCATCAACAAGCACATCATCTTGCTGGCTTTCACATTGCTGCTCATAAACATACAGATGTCAGAATAGAACATCTGACCGACTGACATGAGGAGGGGCAAGAGAGGTTCAAGTTTAAAAGTACACAGAGCTCTGCAGGCTTTGGGTTACACTTGTTTATGTAGAGTCAAATGAATTGTCAGACTGCTTTATTATTGACTGGAATCTCTCTTTATGATATAAGAAGCATTTTTTAAAGTAAAATTAAAGGTAGCTTCTTGGTTACAAACACACCAACATGCACAATAGTTTGATAGCAGTGGTGCGTGTCACTACGGCAGCCGGGTCCCCGCTGTTGGCAGTCTGCTTCCACGCCTGCTCTACCTGTGTTTAAAAAGGGCTGGCCCCATGAAGCCCAGGCCTCAGAATGCAGGCTGGGCTGTGCTGGGGTAGGCAGGGATTGGCTGGGCCCCCAGGGCTTTCAGGGTGTTGGTGCCATGCAGCGAACGCCTTTTGTTAGAGGCTGGGTGGCAAGGGGAGGAGGAACCGATGTGGGGTGGGGAGGAGGGTAATGGAGGAAAAAAAATTTGTAATGCTATGAGTCATTCTGCATTAGCAGCAGGGGAGAAAGACTGGATGGGGGACGGGGGGGGGGTGGATGAGGGAAGGCTAAGAGAGAGAGAATACTTTTGCATGTTGTATGAAGCTAGACGCCATATGCCATCCGAGCCAGGCTGCCTCCTGAGTCAGGGCTCTGGGTTTGACAGGCCTGTGCTCGCCCCCTCCTAACACCCAACGCTACCCCCTTTTCCCCTAACTAACACTTCAGCGTTGGGCCAGGCAATTGCTTTGGTTGTGCTTGAACTGTGTGTGTGTGTGTGTGTGTGTGTGTGTGTGTGTGTGTGAGGGATGGGGGTACTCAGTGATCTGAACACATTGGACATTGTCGTGAGTCTCTGCAGGAACAGCTGGTCAGCTGGAGAGAAGGGTGGGGATAAAGAGGGGGACGAGATGGGAGGCAGTGCGCTACACTGATAATGGGATTAGGTTAAAACATTCAGTGGGGGAGAGACCCCTCCTCTCTCTGTAGTCCCCCCCGAATACTGCATAAACTCTCAACCGCTCTGTCAAAGCCAATGCCGTAACTGCCTGAAACACGGTGACTTCAAACTCAGAACGGCCCCAATTTAAGCACCCAACTTCCTATCCACCCAACGACAACCACCCGCCCCCAACTAAGTTTGCATCCAGTCATGAAATGACACATCTTGGCACTTAATGCACACTGAGCAACAAAAGACACTCCTTAAAACCTTCCTTTGAGGCCTTCAGCGATGTATTTTTGTTGCTCAGCCTTGTTTTCCCTAAACAGGAAGTTAGCTAGTTATTCTCACATCAGCTCAGACCACTACATAAACCCAGCATACAATAAGTAGCTTGGCGTCTTACTGTGCCCAGTCAAGCACTGTGTTCAACAGCGATACAGACTGCTGAGTATTATCTATGAAGCTGCAGACAGTTATGGCACAACAGCTGGCAAATTAGACCTATCAACGATGCTAAATAATTCATGTGAGACAACACTAACATGGCAGATCCCATTCGTGGCATCCTGTCATGCATACAGGCGCACTTTCATCTGTGCTAGGTGAGGAATCTTACAGTGTACAAAAGGCTGTACTGGCCTGTGGACAAAGACCAAGTGAGAGTGGGACAATAACTTGCTCAGAAGGGGTGTGAGAAGATGTCAATGTCAATTCATTGACTATAATCATTATTATAGTGTGTAGGGTGGGGGCAGAAACACCAAACAAAAGGATATCATATCCATCATGTTTTCAGTTCACAACCACTGAAATGTAGATTTTGGCTTTTAGTGGATGGGGGGGGGACTAAAGTTATTTGTCTATGAGTTTTTGAAGAAACATGACAGACTTCAGCAGTTTTCTGGCTTCCACTGAAAGGACAAAGCCCTCCCACTCCTCTCTCATTCTGTTCCTGCTCAGACACAAATACACACTATCACACACACACACACCCTACCTAAAAGCCTGGCTCGCATGACTGGCGATGGGCAGAAACAGATTATGGTTATTGATCGCTGCTTGGAGATGGATCTGTGTGTGTGTATGTGTGTGTGTGTCAGAACAGAGGATGGGGACTGAGGGCAGTGCGGAAAAGCTATTGATCCTGTCCAGTAGGGAGGCCATGTCTCTGAATCAAGGTCAGTTCCGCACAGTCTCACCTATTAGAAACTTGCAATGGCTCACACACACACACACACACACACACACACACACACACACACACACACACACACACACACACACACACACACACACACACACACAGACACAGACACACAGACACACACACACACACACACACCCCTAACAATACCCCCATTACAGAAAATGATGGGCAGCTCATCAAACTCAAGAGCTTGTTGAAGACAGAAATTAATCCCGGCTTGTGGGTGAAGGCATTATTCTACAGCGACAGTATGAAGGATCTTCATCATGCAGTAAATGGCAGCAGACAGCAAAGCCATCCAGTGAAAGGCCGGGTTGGGGTGACACAAACAAACTTATTGCCTCCTAGTCAATACGTGCATGTACGATATGCAATATTCTACTTTATTTCTGAAGATTCAATAAAAATAACGGTGTTTTAATAAAAAAATAAATCGCTTTATTTTGTGGTCACAATGACTTCAAATTCAGCCTTGAATGCTGCAGTAGTTACAAACCATCCACTCTACAAACAAAGCCAGACCAGCTGCATTTTCCATCCGGACTATAAATAATAGATGATACAACAGGAATTGTCTGTGAGAGGGTTGTGATATGATGTCTTTGGGGCCATGGTCATGTCTTGACAGATGAAGCTGACACAAATTCTAACAGACAAACAGAGCTGGATGCTGAACAAGTAAAGAAATGCAAGAGCATAGATGGAAGAAAAAGAGGGAATGAGAGAAAAACATCAAGGAGGTAGTATCTGCCTGGAAAGCACTTGCAGCATTTCAGTGCCGGTATATTTTCTGAAAATGTTGCTGGTGGTCATTTTTTAATATCAAATCTTATTAGCTTGAGAGATCCTGTGAGCATTGCAGCAGACCGCTGGTGTCCTCTTGAGCCTTGTGACAGTGGGAGAGAGGGGGCCACAGCACCATACTCGGCTTTTATCTGGACACACAGGGGTCATATAGCTTCCCTTTGAAGAAATATTCAACTAATTACCTTGGAGAGTGGCCTAAGGCAGAAAGCGGACTGTGGATTCTTAAGGCATTGTGCTGGGGTAAACTAAGGATGAGGATTTTCATCTTGTGCAAATACACATATCCCAGATGAAAAAGACTGTCATTGTTCCAACCTGTGAAAGATAAAGAGCCACATAACCTGGGAAGATGGAAGAATGAGGAGTGGAGAGGGAAACACACACAAGGCTTGTATGACAGCAAATCCAATGATGAAAGCATATAGGGAGCAATTCCACCTGCCATTCACGATCGTGTTTCATTTCATAACACCGTCAGGCACAACATTCTGTGACTTCAATTCTTTTAAAACATAAATACTCATTTTTGGTGCTTACTTCACAGACCCTGTAGCTAGGCAGACCAACAGCAGAAAAAACAGACATACAGAGTCTCCTACTGGCAGTGTGCTCTGCCTGGCACCTTCATCCATCTCCTCTGGTGGAGTGCATGAGCCCTGGCAACGTATCAGTGCCAGAACTCCAGAGGCAGCGCTTATCTGCTCTCATAGATCATGCCTTTGTGATGTCCGCTCCTCTGCTATGGAATGCCAGGTAAGGTTTTTGAGGGCCCGGCACTGGCCCAGTACTACCCCCCCCCCCCACAGACACACACACACACTCCCTAGAGGTAGGCAGGCCTGTAGCGGCCCCCCCTCTGGCACAGAGAGTCACACTGGGCTAATTCACTTGGCGTCGGGTAACAGACATCTGTCACTCAGGATGCCCCTGGGGACACACAGACAGCGCCTGATATATGGGTGGGGGGCAACGGGATGTGATGCACTGTGAAAGGCTTACAGGCAGACACATACTTACACACACCTAACTGTACACAACACACACACATACTGTATGTTATGGCATAAATAAAGACCAAGAGCTACAGCCACAGATTATGATTTTAAAAAAGTAATTTAAAAACAACCCTTTGAAGCGTCAGTGTTTTAAAAACAATAGATACTTGTTTGCCATACATATGAAACCTCCTTGGGGGAGGTTTCTATGGCAACCGCCAGAGGGACAGCGTGGTTCTGGTGAGGCGGTGCTGTACATGCTGTCCGAGGAGGAGCAGGGCGTTGAGGGATATCAGGTTTCCCCTCCAGGGGCCGTCCCGATCCCCCCACCTCCCATCCACAACTCTGTGCTGCTGGCATTCACATGCTAATTCATCTCCATTGGTAATTACACTCCCTTTAAACCAACTGACAACTACAGCTGGAGTCAGGCTCTTAACGGCACACTGTTGGATGGATGGGTGGAGGGCACAGAGCAACCGCATACTTGTTTATACACTTGTATGCATTTCTTGATGTTGCTCTAATTTCAGTTCTCCTTGTGCTTGATTAAAAAAAAAAAAGTAATAGATGATGAAACATTATCTGTTTGTACTGAAACATCATCACGCAACCACCCATGAGGCTCCAGGCTGTGAAACAGCCCCAGTCTGATAGCTGTATGTAAATCAGACAGCCCATAAGGATCAGTGTCAGCGCTCAGCTGTGTGCGTTGGCTGTCATGACAAGCACGCCACATGTCTCACTGAGTTTACTCAAATGGGTCACTGGTGGTGCTAAGAGTTTAAGCTCATGGGTGGTAAACAGTGCATCTAATGATATCATTCTAAAAATTCTCAGAATGTATATTCATGACCTTAATGGTTTCAGCTATATGGGTAAACTCTGGATAATTTTTTTTAATTGGTGTTTTCCATAATGAACCACCGTTATATGGGATAGTGAACAGGAAATGAAGCAGAAGGCATACGGAGTCAAGGATACAAGCTTTGGTAGAGAGTCAGCCGGGATTTGACAGCTCTGCTGGCATTGATACAGGTGGCCCGCACCAAGCTTGGCAGCAGCATACCAGTGATGATGGCGCCATTAAACAGAGGCCCGAAGAAGGGAACCTGGGAAAAAAAAGAGAAAAACACAGAAAGGACACAAGTCACCAAACCTTCGAAATTAATCCAAGTTAATTGGTCAATGTCCGGTCATTGAATGTTTAAATGCCCCCCTAATCGAGAAAGGTTGATTAAAAGCTTTTTTGTTCTTTCTCTCTTATTTTTTTTAACCGTTTTGCCATCTGTTTAGGGCAAGGGTTAAAGTTGAAATTAGATTTTTTTTTTTTACTTAACTTTGCATGACAACCAATGTGAATCATTGTAAGGTAAATGAAATTAAAATAACAATAAAAACAATGGCATCATATTGAGCTACCAAACAAATACAAAGGAGCAATATGCATTTTAGCGCCAGCGCGTGACTGTGTGCTACACACGTCTGTTCATGCATATTGGAAGGGGGCCCTTAATCACTGAAGCTCAATGGTCATTGACCTGGAAGTTGACGTGAATGTCAAAGTCTCTCCAAAAGGTCCTGCTGTCTTCAGTTTGGGGTTTCAGCTGACATGAGCAACAGTCAATTTATGCAAAAATTGGACTTGAACCAAGAATGTAAAAAAAGACACGATAACTGAAGAATGTGCCATAAAACTGTGGCATACGACATACAGTAACACCACAGAATAGAGTACTTAGCATTACAGATTTTGCGGAGGTGAAAGCAGCTTAAGATGAGTATTTGGGTGCAAAGATTGGGGGTGGGGGAGTTAGATGTGCTGTAGCAGCCGCTATACTACTAAGGCCCCGTCCACACAATGACGGATTTTTTTGAAAATGCAACTTTTTAAAAACGCATTGAAAACTATTCGCGTTCACATGACAGCGTTTTCAAAAAAATCTCTGTCCACACATAAACGCACCAGTGCGTTTTCGAAGACGGCTATAAGCACGCCAAACCATGTGGTGGCAGTATTGAGTCAAATTTTATCCAATAGGAATCCTCCGTGTTTTGTTGTCACAACACACGGGCCCATAAATATGACGTTGCAGAGGTTTTTGTCGCAGACAAGACGTCAACGTTTTTAAAAAGTTGCGGATACACCATCCACACGACAACGCAGACCCAGCGTTTTTAAAAAAATCCACCTTGGCCAGCGTTTTCAAAAAGTTGTGTTTTCGTTCCGGATATCTGCGTTTTCGTGTGGACGGAAGGCGTAAACGCAACAAAAAAGTTGCGTTTTCAAAAAGTTCCGGCATCGTGTGGATGGGGCCTAACTCTGCTATGGTTGTAGAAACACTCTGCTGAGCTGAAGCAGGAATGTGTTTTATTTGTTCATTTGTGAACCATCTGCAGCTAGTGAAGTCTTTAACTACTGTGTACTACTGCATAAATAGTCGTATGCCTCTGAAAATAAAACGTTCAACTGTTTATTTGTCCAACAAAAATAACCTAATGAATGCTGTTTGCTAAGAGCACAATTCAGATGATTTCCACAGAGATAAAAACACTGTAAATTATTGATATTGACATTTGTACTGCTTTTCACTACTGCTACACACACACACACACACACACACACACACACACACACACACACACACACACACACACACACACACACACACACGGGAACCTTTGGAAATTCCACAATAAAACAATAATATCAGAATGTTTGTTTTCTTTTTTTCGTCGCTGTCACAAGAAAACAACCCACAGTGTCCGTTGAAGTCGTAACTGCTCCGTGTGTGTGGGACGGGCGAATGCGAAGATGAAAGCCGCTTCGGCGTTATGGTCCAGCCATCCGGATAGATGCTGGCTTTGTGAATTTGGTCCTGGTGAATAAATCATTGGGGTCCACCCCACAACAACGTGAGGTCTGTCACAATTAAAGAATATAAACCGCTATGTTTGACGAAGCCAAAATGTCTCCATAAGTGAGAGACATGGACAAATGTGAAGACTGGAGCTAACTTGGCTAGTGGCCCGAACTTCCAGGTAGATGCCAGAAGCGTGACAGCATGAGGTTTTCAAGTGAGCTTATTCAAAATATAGGTGGGGAGATATATTGTTACCTATATATTAGCAATAGTGAAAAGCAGTACAAATTCTCATAACAATAATTTACAGTATTTTCATCTGTGGAAATCATCTGAATTGTGCTCTTAGCAAACAGTATTCATTAGGTTATTTATATATATATATATTAGGGCTGTCACTTAGATTAATTCATTACGCTGCAAATTAACGCGCTATAGAAATTAACGCTATTAATCGCATGTGGCAAGTCAATGCGCAAGCATTTTAAATTTGGCCCATTGAGGGACCCATAGGCTGCAGCGGCACGTCACTTCCTACCTGCGCCACTAGTCAAAAGTAGAGTGACTTACAACAGAGATTGACGCGACACAGGAGAGCGAGGCAAGCCCACTCGGACCTTTGGGCGGAAAGTAGTTTATTTATAAAAAGAACAATGACGGGACTATCAACAAAAACGCAGTGATTCTGCGCTGCCAATCTGCGCTATAGACGCCTCTGTCAGTCTGCCCCAGGGCAGCTGTGGCTACACACGTAGCTTACCATCACCAAGTATGAATGAGGAGTGAATGAATAATGGATCCGATGTAAAGCGTCTTTGAGTGTCCAGAAAGCGCTATATAAATCTAATCCATTATTATTATTATTATTATTTTTATTATTATTATTTGTATCTTTTGTAAAAGAGAATTTTCATATCACCGAAGCAGCTCCAGCCTAAAGTATCATTTAAATGCAAAACATGTCAAGGACAGAGTTGAACTTTAGCTTACCCTTTTAAAGGAAAAGTCCGTTGGCATCTTGCTATTTAGTTTCCTTATTAAGAGGCATGATATACTATTCATTTTGAATTGCTGTATTGAGTCAGCTTTAGTATTCATTTTGATTGAGAGTCTGCTTATGTGCCTATTTGAGACTCAACCTTATTTTATTTCTCAATTTTATTTACTTTATTTAACTGTATTCGTATTGCATTTTAGGGAAATGCACCTGGCCTAATTGGTTTGCTGATGTGCTTGGCCTTTTTTCATTTGAATTTCATTCATAAAGCACACTTAACCAATAAAAATGTGGATTTCAAATCTTCTCTTCTTTGTGCATTCTATTGATTAGTCACGCACTACAATTTTGTAATGTCCTAGAATTCAAATTCTTTATTTGGGGGCCTGCCTTCAGTCAACCATTCTGGGTGCGTCCCATCCCTTAGCAGCTGGTTCATCTGTGCTGCTAGACGCTCATGGAGTGCTGTCAGCTCTCTCAGCTTCTCTCACTTCTAGGTATGCTCTGCATCACTTCACCAAAGTTCAACCAGAATTTCTCCTGCTCGTCCAGCTCACATCCTACCTGTGGAGCATACCCACTAACAACATTGAACATCACACCTTTGATTTCTAGCTTCAGACTGATCACTCTATCTGACAATCTTTTTCCCTCCAGGACATTCCTAACAAACTCCTCTTTCAAGATAACTCCTACTCCATTTCTCTTTCTATATACTCAACGCTAGAACAACTTGAACCCTGCTCCTAAACGTCTAACCTTGCTACCTTTCCATCTGGTCTCATGGACACACAGTATGTCTACCCTCCTCTGCATCATGCAGACCAACTCTCTACCTTTTCCTGTCATAGTACCAACATTCAACGTCCCTACTTTCAGTCCTATACTCTTGACATTCCTCTTCTCTCTCTTCCTACAAACACACTTTCGTCCTATCCTCATTCGACCAACAGTATTCCAATTTCCACCGGCACCCTGTACGTGAACAGCCCCAGTGGCGGTCGTTGTTAACCCGGGCGTCAACCGATCCGGTGTGGAAGTCATAGATTTTATTTGCATGTTTGATTTGGCAAAAGTTTTTAAAAAATAGGAAGTTTAAAAAAATGTGAAGTCATGCATTGAGTGTTGAGCAGTAAAAATGATACGAGCTAAGAATGGATGGAAGTCATCGTAAGTGAACATACCCACAGTGCGGTTAATAATGCACCGCTTGAGAGGGGGCAACTAAAAGCCTTCAGAGAAAAACCACAATAGGAGAAAAGACCGATAAAAAAGAAAAAACCCTGAGTGAATATGAAGCATGAAAAAGACTTAACTCATGAGCAGCCTGGAAATTAATGCAGTGCTGCTCATGTTTAATGCCAGGAAAATGAAACAATTCGATAGCAAAAAGCAGCAAAAAATTCTAAAGAGAAATATAACTAATTTCCCATTGTTTTCACATGGACATAGTCGAGTCTTAACATCCCCAGAAAATATTGCTTTACCTGTGGCTTCTTCATGATCTGGATGAAATACATGTGATTCTTCATTGGGTAGATGATGATAAGCACATCTCCAAAATCAGTTGGGATGATGCCACGTCTGTAGTCTCTGGTGTGTTCCGACCACACTATGTGCACCTCATCATTTCCCAGGTGACGCAGCTATCCAACAAACAAAATCAGTTTAATCAATCAGCTGGTGAGGGCAGGTAATGTTCTTTCTCTTTCTGCCGTTTACATGCATTTATGTTTTCCAGTTAAGGAAGACATACAATAATGTTACATACAACATAAATAGCAGTATTACTTTTGTGATAATACAAACAAACACTTCTAATGGTTACAACACAAGCACACAGTACAGGTTTGGTTTTGGGTACCCCTGAGCTCTGAACACATAAAAGAAAATGCAGGATGTAAACGCTATATGCTTCTTGATGGGAACATAGAGGGGCCATTTGGTGTCAAGGAAGTGTTGTCAGCATTTATTATCAATTTTTACCAGTTAATAGTATGTGATTCACATACTATTGCTTTTAAATTAAAGTTAATTTTGTTAACTACTTTTGATTTTTTCTTTGTTTTAGTCCTTTGTCCAATGGTCTTTTAAGTGAATAAAATACTGAGTCAAAATTATCCTATTTTATTCAGGTTTTAGTTGATCAGAAGTCCGGGGATTAGCTTATTTGAAGCAAGAAGGTGTTGGCATTTTAGTCTTTTCCATCAGGTTATTATTAACATTTCAGTGAATGCATTCGTGCTAAAATACATTTGCAAATTTATGTTGAAGCCCATTGGAAAATTTGAGAATGAATTGGGAGTATTTCAGCCCCAACACCTTCACTAGCTAAACCTGCAACACTCCAGTTCCATCAATCACAAGAAAAATGCTGGTGGGAACCACTTGCTAGTAGCCTTTGCCTACAGAAATACTTGATTCCAGTATGCGCTGTTGAGCATCCTAAAGACATAACAACCTGACTACTTACAAGTACAATCACAAACTCTGTTTTCCAAATAATGGTTTAAGTAAGGGTCTGAGAACTTGTTTTGACTCTTTTTATAGCCTTTTCATTATGAATTCAAAATGCAAACACAAAATTGAGCATTTCAAAAACAAACAATTCAGATCCTATTAACTTCCTACATCAAAGATTAAATTGCTTTCCATTTCCATTCTATTCACAAAGACAAATGAACTGGTCCGAGCAAAAAGACACACTTAAAAGACAGGAAATTGTATGTGGAGAGTTTAAAACAGGTACTAAAAAATAAAATGGACTGACACTGCTACCTCATATTTTCTGATGCAAGCTGGCGGTCCACTGAGTTTTTTTTCCCGGGGTATAATAGACAATGAAAAGTGAGCCTCTACTCAGAAGACAACATCTGCCAATGTACTGTGGGTCTAATGAGCCATTAAGAAACATGCCCTCATCACCAAAAATGCAATTAGCACATTCTATTATCAGCCCTTAATTATGGTAATATGTTAATCTTAAACAAATCCACGGCATGCTGATTACTGAAGCTCGTCGGTCCAGTTTGTCTGTTCAAGGATCAGCAGGTACCAACCAGGTCAGTTACTAGGACAATTTCTGAGAAAATGTTGAATATGCATTTGTGGTAGACAATCAACACTGGGATGTTAATTTGGATTAAGATATTAGCATTTGGACAAGCTTAATCACTAGTTCAATGAGGATGCTTATGCTGTAGTCAATCAGTGTCTGCACCAATCTATTTATTTCCTTGTTAATCACATCCAAATGTTTGAGACTTCTTTAATAAAATATAATTTGAGTCAAAGAATCTTGTTCAATTAACTCTCTTTGACCTCCCACCCAGAAAATGAGCTTCACACACAGGGAAAGAGCAGAACAGGACCTCAGAACACGAGAGGCTCCTTAAACGTACGACCTGCAGCAACCGAGTTAAGCTGTGGTGCCTGGAGGGTGAATGTGATAGCCAAGGCACACGTCAATCTCTTTCTTTCACAGAAACACACACACACACACACACACACACACACACACACACACACACACACACACACACACACACACACACACACACACACACACACACACACACACACACACACACACACACACACACACACACACTCTCTCTCTACAGTGCCTGACCCCAACCCTGCAGGTCATTTCTCTAACCGCATTACTGGAGCCAGCTGCTACTGCTGCAGCCTGCACTACTCTAAAACCCACAATTGGATTGAGGAATTCATGGTTTTCCCTCTTTTCTTTTTTGGTTTAGACCCCCCTCCTCCATTATCTTCAAACAGGCAATCTGCCCAGTGAGACCTCCCCAAGCCATCATAGTATATGCTTCTGCGGTTGCAGGCAACAGAGTGGGTGAATGCAAGACTAAAAGTTTTATTTTCAAATAGCCATTGAAGCATGTTTCCCATTTCAAGTCTCATCCTGTTGTCAAGCACACATGCTCGCATGAGCTTAACAAATTTCTATTTGACCCGTGGCTAATGCAGAGATCTGTGCGAGGTGACCATTAGTAATCAGAAAAGTTAGACAAAATGATTGGAAATCTCTCTGGGCATGTCCATCCCTCCAGCGCCTCACTCTGGCCAACCACAGCCAAGAATCTTTCGTCCGTCTAATTTTATAAGTCACTAAGCACACGTTCAAAATAGGTTAAGATGAGCAGGGGGTTATTTGTGAAACTGAGAAGGGACAAATCTGTTGAGGACTGGAGGGGGGTTGGATATGCGGAGAGCCTGATGAATTTCCCATCTCAGTGGGGTACTTCATGAGAAGATTGGCAGCATGGGCAGGGGCCTCGCGGCTCATTTCTTCATGCTAACTGCTACTGGTGCACTACAACTCAGAATCCCACTGCAGAAACCAATCGATCGCTCCTGTGGCGGCAGCAGGAATTGGATAAAAGGATCCTGCCGGCATCCGGCAGGCGCCTGCCCTAGCAGGGAGAGCTAATGGCTGAATCCAGGCCCTGGTCACAGCACACAGGCAGGGGGCAGGGGCTAGCAGAATCATACTCATTACTGCCACGGCACATGCCCTCTCTTCAGTCGCGCGCCTGCAACTCTCTACTCCTCAGGCCTGCCTGGTTGGGGTCACTAATCAATGCCTGCACTCCAAAGTCACATTTCTTGATCACAGTTTAATATAGAGCTGAAGGCTACAACAACACACGGCTATGTAGCCATTTCATTTCACCAAATGAGCAAAGTAGTACGTTGTCTTTTCTCTCTTTTTCTCTTGGACAAACTCTGAAGTTGAGGTGCACAATTAAAAAAGAATATGATCCAAATATCAGATACAGGCAAGCATGGACTAATTGGATAACAGGACTTGACATTTTTACCTTTTTGGTGAGGCAGTCTTCAGAATCAGATGGCATACGAGTAGAGACATGGAAAATGGCTTCCACCGTGGAGGTAGCATAGTAAGGAGCCGTTGTACCTGTGCTGCCATTTCTCTGGAGGCCACCCATAAAGCCACAGTGTGTGGCCAGGTCCACCTGAAGTATGGATGTACAAGTTAGTGTCTGAAATTTGTATGTGCAAATTAAAACTTGATCTATTGATATAGGGAGTACGGTTATCTGTACCTCCCATCCCAGTCCAGACACAAAGTCCTCATAAGCTTGGCTGCCTGTGCTGCTGGACAAGATGGAGCACTTGTCCTCTTGGCCCTCTCCAATGTAGAACACAGCAATCTTATGTGTCTCTCGACTACAAAGCAAGATATGACACATGCACAATTAAAGGAACAACGATAGTGTTCAATTATGAAAGCACATCTGAACTTGAAAAGATTCTCAATATTTTAGTCACTAGATAAATTGTATTGAAATGTGAATGTCAGGTCTGAAATCACTGCATCTTGCTAATGAAGGTGAATTGAACGTGTATGTGTAATTGGGTTAAATTAAATCAGGAGAGCAGAATGTCAAAAAAAACAACACCAAGACAAGTTGGTCTGCAATTTTTTCCTCCATTATCTCTCAGGCCTAAAATAATTAAAGAAAGAATGGCTGCAAAGTCCCCCTTTACTTGCTTGTTGCCATGGCAGTACAATGCAGTGGGGGAGGTTTAGGGCACTTTGCAAGCTTGTACACAGGTTGCCCAACCAAGTTGAGCAATCTGGGGGAAAGAAGCTCAGTACTGATGGAATCCTTTAATAAGCTGATGTCATTAGCATTCTATTCAGTACTTATTGATTGAGCAGAGAGAAAAAGAGAAAGAAATTGACATCAACAGTAAAAGTTGGAGATGTTGAAATCTATGATGCTCATGGGATGACAAACACTAGAATAGCATGGCAGAGGAAAATGAAGGATGGGGAAATACAATGCTACGTTTAGCAAATATATGATAATGTTAATACTTTTGTTGAGCCAAGTTTATCAAAAGGCTCCAAAGGCAGTTTGTCGACAATCCTAGGGTGCTAAATTAAAAATGTTTCAGTGTTGTCTGTTTAGGTTTTCAGTCATCCAGGTCATGGTTATCCAAAAGCTGTTGAGTCGATCTACTGAACGTTAAGTTCTTGAAGACGTTTCGTCTCTCATTCAAGAGACTTCTTCAGTTGGAGAAGAAAAGAGAACTTTCTTAACGTCCAGTGGATCGACTCAACAGCCTTTGGATTTCAGTGTTGTATTTCATACAATCCCAGTTTATAGAGATAACACTACATAGAATTCAAGCTTATTTTTTAATAGGAATTACCACTGCCTGGAATCCAAGTTCTTCAGTTCCCTCAGAAGTTTGGAGTTTTTCTTCAACAAGTGGAAACTCTTCCTGTTTGACAAAATGGTTGTTAGTAGACATATTTTCAACTGCAACATGAAATTACAATAAAAAATGGCGACAATAAACAAATAGCAAACTGAAGTACACTGCCAAAACATTGTTTTCAAGCCAAGTTTTGTTTTGTAGTGAAGCTCAACAAAGGCAAAAAAGGCGCAGGTGCAAACACCAATCTCCTGTTAGATGTGCACATGTTGCACCATCACCATTAAGAGGTGTAAGCTTTTAATTTACAGGGAAACAAAGATGTGGCTCTGCAAGGTAGACTTAAGTGAAAACAGCTGGGTACTTTTACCCTGTGGAGAGGAGATTAAGACACTCCAGACTCCAGTGTGCTTTTAAGTCGCTCGCTCTCTCTTTCAATATGAGTCACAAGCGAAGTTACTTTCGAATTACAGAAAGTAACTTGATTTCGAAAAGTATTATTGGATGGCAGTGTTTTTTTGTTAATGTTTCATGTAATACAGACAGTTGTATGTGGTATGGAGTGGAAATCAAGTGACGCCTTTATGACTTCATTTTCCTCCATTTCTCTGCAGCTTTCTTTAAAATCATGACAACCAGACCAATGATGGTAGACCTCACCTGCGATCCCAAGAGTTCATGCCGAGGTCATTAAGCAACAGCCTGCAGAAGTAGAATGGAGCTTTGGGTTCTTGTTGAGAAGGTTCCTTCTGGCAGGTAGCCTGAAAGCTTACGTCAGCATCCCACCTCTTGACTTGCTCCTCCTCTTGCTGGGTCTGACGCAGAATGGCCTCCAGGATGGTGCTCTCTTGTTCTAGGTTCATGCCATGGGGAGACGGGGCTGGCTGGTTGAGCCTGAGTTGTGGCTGTGGCAAGCACTCTGGACTGCATTGGCCAAGATCCTCCAGAAGCTTATCGAGAACATCTACGTCTTCTTCCTCACAACAGTCAGAGAGGGAGTCCGAGACTGAGGAATGTTTTTTGTCCGGTCCCATAGTAGAAAGGTCATGCTTATTTCTGCGCTGAGTGAAAGTAGTGGCCGTAGGAAGAGGGTGATCAACTGTGTGAAAACCCCCCGTATCAACAGAGTCGTCCTGGGCAGTACAGTAGAGGATTTTTCCATCCCACGAGTATTTGCCCGAAATGTCCCGCACAATAATACGCACTTGGGAGGAAGGTTGAGGCAGCTGTCCAACAGTCAGGGTTTCAGAAGGAATCTGTAGGTAGGACACCAAAGTGCTATCGTTGAAGACAAACAGCTGCAGGTTGGGGCTTTTGAAAACCTCAGAGGACAGCTCGGACGACTCCACATAAGGGTTGTCATGGTTTTCGCTCACGAGGCTGTGGAGGAGGGCGGGGCCACCGCTCAGTGGATGATGGCCCAGATGGTTCACCAAGTGAGTCATGATCATCCTTGCTGTCAAGGGAATCAGCTCCATGTTCCTTCGACGCTTTTCTGGTGAAACATTGAGGTGGGGGGGACGGGACGTAAAAACACTGAGAAGATCCCACGAGGAAAACTCGTTTAAGCAGCTGTAACAGCACTGTCATCCTGGCTAAAGTTACCAATATTTTTAAGGTAAATACGAGACAGTTTTTCCAATGTATCCATAGCAGAGCCATACTTTACAAAAGCCAACATTTGCGTGTGGATGTGCTATCATGTCGGTTACCTCTTTTATACAGAGCCAAATCTCATTTCTGACTACTAACATGGGTGTTTTATTCATATCTCACAATAGCTTGGCCAGCGCACCTCTAGGTAGGTAGCATCTAATCATGAGAGACAACACTGAAAGGCCCATTGAGTCTTCTTACAATGGACAAGTGTTGAGACTGGCTGAGTGCTAATGAGAAGTGCTATCTTTAAAGGCTGCTTAACAGGACTACTTAGTGAATTGCATTTATGTAAATGCACAGGTTTTTACTCCCAAGTGAAAGGCACGTCATGCTTTATTCTGCAGTGATGTGGGACAAACAAGGAGATGCACTCTTGCATTGTGACAGTGCTATCAATACCATCATCCTTCATCAAAGTGGAGAAAGCTCTTTAGAAAGCAGGCCAAGCTGCATTCGAGATGCACTGGCCCTTTGATGTGACTTGATCAATATGAGGTGGGGGCATGAATATAGTAGACTCTTTGGTTTGCCCTTTTGATAGTGTTTTGTTATTTCGACTAAGACTGTCTAGCTGGAAACCAAAAAGCAGCGGTATGGTGAAAATTTCAAGCAAAAGCGGCTATTCAAATTTCTTATATTGCCTTAGCAGACATATGCACTGTCTACTTGGGCTATAAAGACTTTTCTGAAGTTGAGGACACGAGGGAGACAGAGGAATACATTGCCTAATGGAATCACAAGGTCACAAAAAGAGGAAAATAAACCACAATTTTATCTAAACCCCATAATGGGTCCTCTCTCTGGGGCTGAGTACTAATGTGAACATTCCAGTTGCTGTGATGGTTGATTTCCTTTTTCCTACTTTTAATAAGATACTGACATTTAATGGAGAGGCTCCAAATGGATGGGCAACTCAGAGTTTGATTTTCCCATTTATATTATTCTTTCACGTTTTTGATGGAGGACTAGAATATGTCTCTGTGGTTTGAGAGAAATACCGTAAGGACTAAACAAGGTTTCCTGATCAGGCATAATTTGAAGATAATGTTAGCTATCACTGACATTTCTTTATTTCTTATGCCTATCCATACAAACATACACTACATGCACATATATTACACACCCACATAACCCAGCATCACTATTTTGTCTGCCAACTAATTGCAGCCTCATGTGCAGCAGTTTGTAAAAGGCTATGAGAGGACAGAAGAATAGTTTCACATTCTTACCCTCAGCCACGGTAAGAAGGTTACCAAAATCAGTGGTGTTCATCTGAGAGAGTGTTGGCTCACAGCTCTTCACCTGACCCAACATCAGGTCATAGTCAGTCCACAAGTCTGAGAGGCTGAGGAGGTAATGGCTCTGTTGGGTGTGCAGGTTTGAGGTGGACACACAGCAGTGCAGCACCTGTGGAAGAGCAGGAAATGACAAAGGTTAATTGATTAGAGCAATTTGAAACAGGGAGTAGTTTTCCTACAATAGCAGTGACAGGCATTTTGAAGCTGAATGTGTCAGTTGGAGGTAGTGGTGTCTCATGAGAAGATACACAGTGACACTTAAAAAAAGGCCTGTCCTATACTGACATGATCCAGGAGCATGTGAAAGAGGAATATATGTCCATTTACATCATAATGCAATCGGGAGGGGAGAGAAAAGAGGGTCTTTATTGCAACTAATCCATTTCTCTTGTGATGTGTGAGTGTATCGATCTACATAACAGATGGCAGGGCATCAGTTGGCAGGGCTAGATAAGGCGCACTGGGGCAGTTGATTACAGCCATTGGACAGGTTTACACTGTTTGATTTAATTAAGACTTTATCCTTCTGCTCAGCTCCCACTACAAACACGCACAACCAACCATACACACAAACAAACACAAAGAATTCTGTATACTGTATAATGTCAGTGTAGGTTAGCTGCTACATATGAGTGTGTAAAACATATGCCTAATGTATTTAAATGAAGGGCCTCTCATTCAAAGTGGAACAACTTGGGAAAAGCCATGCAAGGGCTAATCCCATTCAGAACGCAGATACGCTCAAACTTGGCTGAGACATGGAGAGGCAGGCCGGTCCTGCCATGTGAAACAGTATTGTGTTGGACAACAGGGATGATTCTACTGAGCAGCTCTCTAGGTGCACTGAGGGGTTTTAGGCTGGATGGTGAAAAGATCCGAACCCAACAGCTGCTACGCCAAAGCTCAAAAGAGGTTTCACTGTAGAGAGGTGGAGAGGCGGAGTGGGAGGGGGAAAACCCACAGCTGTGCTTGACAACTAAGTGGCTGCACTTCACATAGCAACAGTTCCTGGAAGGTAACGCACAACGAAACAAGCGTACCGCAGGGAGGGGGGCACGAATTGTATGAATCCATGGGTGTACCTATTTACACACATAAATCAATTAATAAAAATACAAACACAAACAAAGGTGTGCAAATGCACAATCGTACCTGTCCTAAAGCTCTGACATGAGGACACTTTATTTTCCTTCTTACACATATACACGCACACTTCAAACAAACACCATACACACAGAGGGTAGGTGCAGATGGCTGCTCAAGCAGGTGGAGAGAACAGATGGAGAAGCTCAAACAGAATTTCTGTTAACCATGTTCTAGTGCGATGTTACTTTTTGTAACAATCTGTATGCTGCTGGTCACCAAATATAACTTTTTTCACTTCTCAATCTTTGAATGGACAGCGGAGTGTGTCCATAATTTCTGTCTGAGGGTTGGAGCTTTTTTTAAAAATGTATTCATTTATTTTTTATCTAAAACTATAATTAACTGAAAGGGGAGCATGACTCATGATTCTATTCTTTGCTCCGTAAGGGGAAAATTAGAATCCAGTGCATCTGTGTGTATGTATAGATTTCAGTTGTGATATTTCATTAATACGGTCACACCCAGTGAAACCCAGAGGAGCTGTCTTTTGTGTGCCGATAGACAACCAATCACGCCTAATTGTCTTTGCATTCATAGCAGCTGCAGTTTCTCTCATATTAAGACATATTCCATTCAGATTTTTCAGGACAAGCATTTATAGGCTGAGGTTATCAAGTGGACAAAGTCTTGTTTGAATAATTGGACCATTTCTTATGAGGGGTGACATCCTTACAAAGATCTGCCGTTGACCGCATCTGCCCAGATAGGAGGGAATGAATAATACCTCATTCATTTGTGCCAGAAGCTTGGCCCTCATCCTCAGGGTCAGGCCATAAATAAACGTTTAGAAGGAAAAATGCAGTGATATAGACAGACAACTCAAAATTTTACCTATTTTTAAAAAATGCATTGTGAACAACAACGCGAATAGTTAGTGTTTCTTGCATATACACTAAGTATCAGATGCAAACACAAGTTATGGTGGTTACTGCCAATTTGTTGAGCCAACATAATGCTAAATGAGGCATCGTCATGAGGTCACAGTGGAGGTGAGTCTAATTAAGGGGGCAAGTCCATTTGGTGGGGTGGGGGTTTAGGATTAAGCTATTGTGTCGCCAAGGGGAGACCGCATTTTTTCAAACAGGCATTTAGCTGCAAATTTGAGATTTTCTACCTCCCACCTGCTAGGGAGCCTACCCACCCTGTAGATGTAGTCTAGCAGCGGGGCCTTATGGGATGTGCGGTCCTCCAGCAAAGGTATGGTGATGGGTTCCAGCAGCAAACTCAAGGGAACAGCCATGCACCAATCCAACAGGCAGAGCAGCAGTGACACCATCAGCTGACGTGGCAACAACAGAGAAACAAGCTCCTTTAGTTCAATGAACAAACATTAAAACAATGAAAATGTAATATTGCATCTGTAAGAAACAACAGGTGATAGACAAGAACTGCAAAGACAGGAAATATAGATGAGGCAGAACAGCACGGAAGATGGAAACATTCCTCTGCAACTGCACCATTCCAACATGATAAGAGAGCCTTTAGATCTCAGCCATTACACATCCTCCCTTTTCCAACATGTACCTTTTTGTCTGCTTCTACCGTTGAGTGCTCTGTGCTCGGCAACAAAAAGGCTATTGTTGCCACAAAGATCTGTGTTGGGACAAAACAAGAGGAATGATAATTGGATGACACACTCCTATTCATCAGCTGAGTCAGAGCTGTGTGGCAAAATGAATGCAGGGTACACATAAGCATGAGGAATGACTCGCGTAAGAATTACATTTTAAAAGGTAATGTGACATGAAAGGAAAATCTTATCCTAATCATCATATGGTCTCGCCCCTTACGGCTACTGAAAAAACACTGATTCCAATCCCATTGGGATGTTAATTTCAGTAGCATCTTTAGACACTGGCTTTCATTTTGCATGGGTCAGTTTTAAATTGTGTTTTTAGATTGTGTTTTTAGATGTGGCAGTAAACTGGTATTTACTGCCACACATTTTCTAAATTTACAACATCATATCAGTTTTTAATGGATTCTTGCTGATTTCAAAAGGCAAGGGCATTACTTGCTAACTTTTACCTTTACATATTATGATTACTGTACGCAGTAAAAAAAAAAAAGCCACTCAGTTGGTGACTGGTCGAATGTTTGTTATCATTGATTCATACACACTGCATCGCTTTCTTTAAATTCTTTAAATTTTACTCTAAATCCCACCTTTTTTGAGGAAAAAAAAATTTGTGAAATTGTGTTACCTCAATGATTTTTTTCGGCAGAGTGGACTCCAACCTCTGGAGATGATCCCAGTGGGAAATGAGTAGTTGAAACACATCACAGGCTGCTTGAGCCACTGCTTTGTTCCCAAACTGAACAAAAAACAAACAAACAAGAGAACAAAACAACAACAGATCAATGACGCAAAGGATTTTCCCCCTTTAAATAAGCAACGATCACAAAATGGTTGATGTATTTTCCTGTTACACGGTACAATGTGATCTTATGCAATTTTCATATTATTATTTTTTTGCTTATTTCCATGTAGCCAAATTGACCACACATTTTCAGTCTAAAAATATGTAGAGAAAAGAATCATTAGCAAAAATTTAAAATATAGTCTGTTCTTTTTTTGGTTTTACATATTGTATTAAATTTTGATGATTACTGCTTATTTTATTTTTCATGTCATTACTATAATCGTCCTTTCTGCTTATTCTCCAGTTTATTTTTATAATTTATTCCTGTTTTTTTCATGTAAACTCAGTGTGACGCAATCTGAAGAACATATCATTTTTTGAAAAAAGCTATACAAATCAAGTTACTATATCTATAGTCATAAAAAATAATACAGTAACATTTTAAAGCACTTCAAATCTGTCAGTACAGATACAAATGATCCAAACAAACAAAAAACAACAAACAAAAACCTTTTAAGTCACCCCAGTTGCTTAAAGATAAGCTATTAGGATAGAAATTGAAGATAACAGTGAGAGGTTTGGCTCACAAAGCCTCGATGGCCTCAAATTAGACATAAAAAAGGAAGTACGATAATGAAAGCATGATAATATAATCTTTACAGATGGGACATAACATTTGAATTATTGACATGCTACGTACAAAATATGGCCATTACTTTACAAATGTGTCTGAACTGTGTGTTAGCATCTCTAATTTTCCAGTTTTTAAAGTTAGTGTAAATAAACTGATCTTCCAGGAACACTTCCTGTTAAGGGAGACCGGTAATCCTACAGTTTCTCTTGCTGCATGAATGTCATCTAAATACAGAAATTTAAAATGGCAAAGTGAAAGTTCAGATGCATACTCACTGTGACAAAATTCTGAGCAATTTTCCTTAAATTTAGCTTTTCACTTTAGTGTGTATAATCAGCATAATTTCATTTCCACTCCAAACTGTGGCTCATTTTCTCCAGACTCATTGGAGAGAATTGAGCTGTTGACAATTTTCTTTCAAATGTGGATTTCTTCAGTGATTTGAAATTCTTTGTGGAGAAATAGAATTTCCCATTTCTTCCATCTGAATGCCTCTCAACATGTAACAAGAGGAGACATTGTAGGGAGTGCAGAAATGGACAAACACAAAAAGGGGCCCTGGGAGTTCAGCACCTGCTTTTAGAAAAGAGACTCTCAGTGCCCCTCTTCCCCCCTACCCCCCATCCAGCATATACCCTCTATTTTGGGGCTGGCTGAGTCTGTGTCAAGTTGTACAGGGGAGTGATTACTGCTCCATTAGGGAGGGAGGGAGCGGGGGGGGGGGGGCTCCAGCAGGAAACTGGGAGATGTGGCTGCTTAAATTGGCCCACATCTACGGAGATCCAGCAGCCTGGAAATTACGCCACCATCCCAAACCCTTTTCCATGGAAGTAAAGAAATAAAAACCAGCACCAACTGTTTCGCTGCATCTCTTCACTCAGGAAAACAGGGCTCTTCCAAAATATATATGAGTCATCACTGGACAAGTTTCATTTTCACCTACACTCACTATGTTGAAATTGATTTGTAGTCATTTTATATGATCAACGATATTTTCCTTGGAGATCAACACTATGGGGCTAGTGGGAGAAAACAGCAACAAAAAAAATGGTGAAAATTCCAGCTGTCAACAAAGTGTAGTAATATTTTGAAATAAAACACTTGGAATTTAGAAAGATTGTGATCTTTGTGGACATTATTTTACATATTGTAAAATGATGAGGCTTACTTGCCTATGAGGGCCACTGACCTTTAGTGTTACTCCCAGAACACTGATGGCATCTTTAACCTGGGTATGGATGTTCTTTTGTGTCAGTTCTTCACACACCCACAAACCCAGACTGCACACAGCAATACATCTGAATAACAGGAATTATTACACTTACAAAAAGAATAACTAGTCTCAATGCATTATGTATATATACGCACTAAAATACACACACATAAATACAGTATTTGCAGATATACACATATGCATGCGTACACACACACACACACACACACACACACACACACACACACACACACACACACACACACACACACACACACACACACACACACACACACCTTGGCTTAAGTCAATTAGTTCCAGAGGAGGCAACGTAAGTCCAGAAACGACCTAAGTACAATTAACCATTCCCACTTCTGTAATGTTTTTTTTTAATGAATGCATTTTCAATGATATATGGTTAACATTAATCTGTTTCAAACTAGCAAATATATTTTTTTAATACAGAAAAAACATCCTGTCTGTAGCCTATTGTTCCACTTTGCGGGTTAAGGGGGTTACGGAACCCCCTTAACCCAGCTGAATATGGGCTAATATGATATTATACGTTTATATTCTTTTTATTATATCAATTGTAGTCATTTCTTCCACTTGATGCAGCCTATCCCAGCATATTTATGGGCAAGACAGGGACATGCTCCGGACGTACCACCGGTGCATCGTGGAGCCTATTTTGTGTATATTAACATGATATTATTTGCTTTTAATGGTTTACTAGTCATTTTACAATTCCAATATTTGTGGGGACAGATGTGAAGTCAAGTAAAATGATGCAAACTTGATTTTTACCTCTACTTACGAACGTCTCTTCATATGAAATTTTCAAGTTACAAAACGCCTCAACTGGAAAATCTTGCTTCTTGTTACGAAAGAAATTTCAGGATACGAAAAGTAGAATACAGTATGGGCTGCTACTCGCAGCTCCCAAAGTTCCCTGAAGGCAACATTCTTATAACTGCTCTGCCACTGGCTATTACCTAGCATTTTCCTAGCATCCCATTGGCTAAGAGGGACCTCTATGTGTAGCTACATAGGTGTCTAGCAGCGTCCTCATCATTTGGCCCTGGACCCATGCGGTGTTCTGGTAGTTTTACGTAAATATATGAACTTTTAGAGTATTCACTATGGACCCCAAGAAAGTGATGGAGAAAAGAAGAAAAGAAAAGAAGAAGAAAAGAGTTTTTTTTGTCCATCCAAACAAAACAACAGATAATAGAAAAGCATGAAAAAAGGATGCGTAATGCATCTACAATCGCCACATTATTAAAACAAAAGGAAGCCATAAAACACCGGGAGTTTAAGGTATCGCGTCGGTGGTTCGAGAAGTTCAAAAGGAGGACTGGGATTCACTCTGTTGTTTGGCATGGTGAGGCAAGTAGCGCATGAACCAAAGAGGGCAAAAAACGATAAGGACAGCAGTTCAAAGGTAAATAACCATCATTTTTATTCTTTCCTCTATTCTGTTTTTTACATTATGCACAACTCTCATTTATTGTGTAATAATCTAATTGTAACATGTATTTGTTACATGTTTTGATGCATTTTTATGCTTTATAAAACATTTATGTCTGAATTTTGGGGGGCTTGGAACAGATTAGGGCATTTGCATGGAAAAAGTGTCTCTACTTACGAAATTTCTTCCAGAACCAATTAATTTCGTAAGTAGAGGTACCACTGTATTTCTTTTTAAATACAATGTATAATAGAGAAGGACATAACTCAAAACGCTGTAAGCCAAGGTATCCCTATATCTACAAAATACATAAATGTACAATATTCACATTTATGCTGTACATATACCAATATACAGTTATATGTATGCACTATATATATAGCGGTGTGAAAGTGTTTGCCCCCTAATTGATTTATTTTTTGCATGTTTGTCACACTTAAATGTTTTAGATCGGGTGTATCAAACTCATTTTCACAAAGGGCTACATAAGCGTAATTGCTGTAATCAAAGGGCCAGATGTAACTTATAAATGTAACTCAATGTAACTCAAAGTAATTTAAAATAAATGTAACTACTCTGAATTTATTATTTAATTTGCAAACATTACAGTTACACAGACCAAATATTTTTGCTTGTTGCTCTGTTATATCAACTGCTTTTGTCAGGTTATGAAACCCACATAACTCCATCAATCATACATTTGGCCCCCGGGCCTTGAATTTGACATGTTTTAGATGATCAAACAAATTTAAATATATTAGACAAAAGAAGTTAACACAAAAATGTGTTTTTTAAATGAAGGTTTTTATCTTGAAACGAGTACGAAGTCCAACCTTAAATTGCCTGAGTAGAAAAATGATTCCACCCCCCCATAACACCTGAGTTAAATTTCCATAGCCACACCCAGGCCTGATTCTCAATCAAGAAAACGCTTCACTAGGACCTGTCTGACAAAGTGAACTAGACCCAAAGATCATCAAAAGCTACACAACATGCTGAGATCTAAAGAAATTCAGGAACAAATGAGAAAGAAAGTAATTGAGATCTATCAGTTTGAAAAAGGTTTTAAAGCCATCTGTAAAGATTTGGAACTCCAGCAAATCACAGTGACAGCTATTACCCACAAATGGCGGAAACATGGAACAGTGGTGAACCTTCCCAGGGGTGGCTGGGCAACTAAGATTAAGAGTCATCCAAGAGGTCACAAAAAACTCCACAACAACATCCAAAGAACTGCAGGCCTCACGTGACTCAGTTAAGACCAGTGTTCATGACTCCACCATAAGAACACTGGGAAAATAATGGCCACTCATGGCAGAGGTCCAAAGTGAAAACCACTGTTGAACAAAGAGAATATTAAGGCTCCTTTCAATTTTGCCAGAAAACACCTTGATGATCTCCGAGACCTTTGGGAAAATACTTTGTGGTCTTACGATATAAAAGTTAAAATTTTAGAAGATATTTGTCCCATTAAATCCAGTGAAAAAGTAATGCTGCATTTCAGACAAATAAAACATCATACCCACAGTACAATATGATGGTGGTAGCATGATGGTCAGGAGCTGCTACGCTGCTTCAGGAGCTGGAAAACTTGCTGTGAATGGAACTATGAATTCTGCTGTTTACCAAATAGCCCTGAAGGCCATCCATCTGTTTGTGACTTCAAGCTGAAATGAAATGACTCTGTAAAGATGAGTGGGCCAAAATAACCCTAACCCTCCACAGCACTGTTGTGACTAATTGAAAGTTATCACAAATGCATATTGCACACCATAACAGACTATCTTCTATTGGCATCACCCACACTCCATTAGCCTGGTTTTCATCTTACCTTTCTCAGTTCATTCAACTCAAGTCCGTTAAATCGTGCCCCACCCTCGTCACTTCAGGCATGCCCCAGGGTTCACCTGGGGCCCCTCTTTTCATCACATACCTCCTTCCCCTTGGCAATATTTTTCATAAATTCAACATTTCATTTCCACTGTTATGCTAATGACACCCAACTCTACCTCACCACTAAACAGTCGTCCACTCTTCTGGCCAACTCCGTTACTGATTGCATCTCTGAAATAAAAATCTGGTTCACCCTAAACTTCCTTAAATTAAACAACAATAAAACCAAGGTCCTCCTCATTGGTACCAAAGCCACCATTTCCAAAACGGACAGCTTTTCTCGTATCATCGATGATTCCACCATCTCACCTTCTCCCCAGGTTAAGAGTCTGGGTGTCATTCTTGACAGCACTTTATCCTTCCTTTCACACATCCGCAACATTACCAGGTCTGCCTACTTCCACCCACGCAATATCAATAATCTCCGCCCCTGCCCTCACTCCCCACACTACTGCCATTCTTGTCCATAGTCTTGTCACCTCTCAACTCGACGATTGCAATTCTCTGCTATTTGGGCTCCCTCACAAATCCCTTCATAAACTACAACTGGTCCAGAATTCAGCTGCCCGCATCGTAACTCGAACGCCCTCCATTCACCACATCACTCCTGTCCTTCAACAGCTTCACTGGCTTCCGGTCCAGTTCCGAATCAATTTTAAAATTCTCCTCCTCACCTTCAAGGCCATCCACAACCTCGCCCCTCCATATCTCTCTGACCTTCTTCATGTTACCACTCCCTCTGGCTCCCTCAGATCCTCCTCCTCCTTGCACCTGTCTGTCCCTTCAGCCCATCTCACTACCATGGGGTGAAGAGCATCCAGCCGCTCTGCTACCCGTCTCTGGAACTCGCTACCAGCCCAACTTAGAAATATCGATTCACACCCCCATTTCAAATCACAACTAACCATAATGCATTTGAATAATGCACAAATTGCAGTTCTTGCTGCTAAGAGTAACCCAAACAGTTACTGGGTTTAGGGGGCAATCACTTTTTCACACAGGACCATATAGGTTTTGATTTTTTCTACCTTAATAATAAAGACCTTTATTTAAAAAATGTATTTTGTGTGGACTTATGTTAAATTTAAATTTAACTAATTTAAATTTACTTATAAGATTTTCAACATTTAATTACGACAAACATGCAAAAAAATAAGAAAACAGGAAGGGGTGAAACACACACACACCCACACCCACACCCACACGACAAACAAAATTGCATTGTGTAAAAATGTGCAAAGATAATCAAGATTCTTTCTATTGTAAGTGTTCAGGAAAACAGCTAATTACAGATAATTACTTAATCCAATAGGTTTTAGACTCACAATGAATACATATTAAACAACTTTCAAATAAGCAGGTGATAAAATTCCATCTCAAAAATACACATTAATACCAGTGTTTCCAATCATACCTGGCCCCTTCACAATGTTCCTTTGTTGCCGTCTCCAGCAGGATGTTGACCAGATAATCCTTAACAAGAAGACATCATGTAGGCCAACTGCTCAATCTTGATCAAATTCATTCACTTCATATATTAGTATTTGTTAAGTGTTTGCATCATTTGATGCGTCAAACTGTCATGCCATTCAAGGGAAATGTATAAAATGATTCATATGGCACACAGCAGGTGACTAATCCAGAATACACTCAGCATACAACGCAAATGTGACGCATGTGTCACATCATACCATAACTGTCCATAATAAGTACACATTAGTCATTTACCTTGATATCCTCATTGCCAACAACAATGTCATCAGATCCAAGCACGCACTGCAGTACAGGTATCTGGATGTAAAGGTTGGGAAAACACACCAGGGAGCCGAGGATTGTCTGAGCCTCCATCCTTGGAGCCTGAAAAAACAACATGCTATCATTAATTCTCTGAGGCTACATGTAAACAACCCAGTTCCAGGAACGATGGACATGTCTATCCGGGGAAAAAGGATTGGAGGAATCCAGCATTTAATTTAACTGGGTGTTTATTACATCCCGCTTCAAAGCGGAGATGTATTGTAATTGTCAGTGTGTGTTTGTCCGTTCCTTCGTTCGTATGTCCACCAAATATCTTCGCAACCGTTGCAGATAGAAAGATGAAACAAAAAGCATATTACTCAGGCGTCAAAGGGTTGAAAATAGGATGATGACGTTGACCTTGAAAAAACTCGGTCAAAGTCAAATTTAAACTTTTGTACACTCAGGAATCAGATAAGATAGAAAGACGAGGGAGAAGGCCAGTGTGAGTAAGACCATAGGTTTGATCTACGTATGCACCAACTTTGATCTATGGTCAAAGCTAGTGCATAGCTTTGACCTACCCTGAAAGGTCAAAGCTATGCACTTGTCAGGTACTACTTTCAGGGTACCCTGACCTACCCTGCACGAGATGTTGCAGTCTCTGACTGCCTTGATCATGATGTTACTGTTAGACATCTCCCTAAGCAGGTATTCTCGGATCAAATAGCTTTAAGTGGATGCAGCTTAATATCAGACGGCGCATCTTCTGGCACCTTTGGAGCAAACAATAACCTGAAAACAGATCTTAAATACATATAGGAAGAAAAACCTTTAATAACCAAAACATTAAGGAAGCACATGTCAAGTGTCCCTTCAAACTATTCTTGATAGATACTCTAGAAGCAGGACAGTGTCAACACTAACTGTCCTATGTCTGTGCAAGAGGAAGTGGCTGCTGCTGATGTTTGGTTAGAAGTTTCATATTTAAATTCAGTTTGATTCATAGGAAATCAACACAGCAAAATATGATACTAACATCATATGTGCTTCAAAAGATTAAGAAAACTTTAATTTTGACTTGCAGTTGCACATTAGCTTTCAACAAAAGAAGTTTTTTCATTTTTGAAGAATGCCCTCTTGATTTTCTTCTAAAGACCACTGAGAAGAAGGAATGTCAGTCATTTGTGTTATTTTGTCCCTCAGACTTTTATTTTTCTGGGTCAAATTCAAGC
The DNA here is from genome assembly GCF_040054535.1 of Antennarius striatus. Lineage (NCBI taxonomy): Eukaryota > Metazoa > Chordata > Actinopteri > Lophiiformes > Antennariidae > Antennarius > Antennarius striatus. The sequence goes on from NC_090792.1 coordinate 7,336,375, forward strand.
CAATTACTACAAAGACAAATAGCTACGTTATTAGTCATGAGCAACTCAAGGTGACAATGGCTCAGCATCAACAGGTGTGCAGAGGAATTTAGTTTGACCTTTTTTTCAGTTTCTTTTGTTCCACAAAAACATTTTTTAAAAATTGATTGCATTGTTGAATTTGAATAAACAGCACGAATAAAACATCAAGACATTATGTTGTTGGCAACTTGTACAACAATGATGATGCTTCTTCACAATTTAATCAAAAAACATTCTTTTGTTGGTGTTACATGTTATGTGTGAGCAATGTTTAACCTTTTCCTAACATTTTTCCAGTTGGCTAGACATAATGAAGCCGTTTGTACCTCGGAGGAGACAGAGCTGAGGACGCAGGCAGCAGCAGTGATGAAATCTCCGACAAGCAATGTGAAGCCTGGCAGGCCGAGGAAGAAGAAACGAGGAGAGCAGGAACGAATGATGGTGTTCAGAACATCCTGATGACATGCACACACAGACACACAAAACATGTGTGTTAATAGGTGTCAAACAGCATTTTCCACATTTCTATTAGTGCCATTAGCCATTAACAACTGACCATCTGAGCCGTTCTACTACAGAACGTTCACAGCTGGGGTTTTGTATTTGGTATGAGTGCAAGTTGTCATTAGTATAAGTGGGGGGGGGGTGTAGAAATATTCCATCACTACTCAAAAGTATGAGAGACATGCTAAGGAAAAAAGCTTTTTCCTTCAACAGAAAGGCAAAGCATTGAAATGTTAATAAGAGTGACTTAATCAACAATATATGTCATTAAAGAACAAAAAAACAGACTAGGACAGGAGGAAAGAAGAGAAATAGGCAGCAGATGGATTGTTCAGTAGTGGGAGAACAAAAGATCTCAACTTTTCTTCAGTTATGACACATGCACTCACCAACAGCACACAAACAAAAAAACCTGTAATTAAAACCAAAGACAAGGTGCTGTTATGCCGAAGCAGAGGCAGCTTAGTGGCAGATGGGTGCTCTTTCAACAGTGACATATGCACTTCAGAGGGCTTTGCACAAACTGCTCAAGTATGTACAGAGTAATGTCATGCTACAAAAGACCATAAAGAGATGTTAACAGGTTTGCTATTTTTAGATGGTGAGGCCATTTCATTTTGGGAATATTCTTGGAAAAATACACTGGCATGAAAACGCATGATCTAGGTAAGGCATACTGATTGTTTTCTCTCTTATCTGAGACAAGCGTGTCAGCTTGTGTACAAAGGCAAGGTCCAGCCTAGAAACACCTGCCTTCTTGGCCATAAACTGTGTAAATCAGACAGTTCAAACATTAGCCTGTTCTAGCTGAAGGGAGGGTCACCTTAACAATCACTCACACACACACACACACACACACACACACACACACACACACACACACACACACACACACACACACACACACACACACACACACACACACACACACACACACACACACACACACACACACACACACACACACACACACACACACACACACACACACACACACACACAGACACACAGAATTTCTCTCTCTAGAAAAATATTAATCGCCTGAAGCTTTGGTAAACAAAGAATGCAGGTGAACAAAAGGGGGATAGAATAAACATGTGGAGCCAATAAAGAGAAAGTCAAAACAACACGACTGCACTGTATGAGGAAAATTGGTAGGAAGAGCTTTTAGATTGAGGACCCATTTTACCCTCATTTTGTTGGTAATTGACCTTTGAGACATAATGTGTAGTGCAGTCAGACATAATTAGCATGCAACAAACTGTTGTTTGATTGCCTGAAATAAGCAATTTGAAGAAACTCACAAATGTAGAATCCAAAGTGTTTTCTATTGTATGTGTAAGTACAGGGAACCTGATTTGAGGTATGCACACAGAAATTACAATTCAGCCCCGCATGTGGTTCTGTACTGGCAGTAGGATGGCTCCTGCACCAACAAAAGGTGCATTAACGTAACTCTGAATAGAACCAGCTCAGGCTTTTTCATTTTGCACCATCTTTGGGAAAGCACACACTGTCCACCTGCTGCCCCACCCCTCACAGGTTTACTGGTGCTGCGTCATTAGGTGAAACATCAGAAAATGTATCACTGACTGAACACAGCTCCAGTTTAATATGACCTGGAATTCTGCTTCAAATCACACGCCCCCAACACCATTATGGATCTTCTTCTCCTTTCGGCTTTTCCCTTCAGGGGTTGCCACAGCGAATCCGTTGCCTCCATATAACCCTGTCTTCTGCATCCCCTTCTCTCACACCACCTACCTTCATGTCTTCTTTCACGACATCCATAAACATCTTTGGTCTTCCTCTAGACCTCCTGCCTGGCAGTTCAAAACTCAGCATCCTTCAACCAATATATTCACTATCTCTCCTCTGGACAAGTCCAAACCATCTCAGTCTGGCCTCATTGACTTTGTCTCCAAAACCTCTAACATGTGATGTACTCATTCCTGATCCTATCCATCCTGGTCAGTCCCAAAGAGAACCTCGGCATTTTCATCTCTGCTACCTCCAGCTCTGTCTCCTGTCTTTTCCTCAGTGACACTGTCTTAAGACCAAACAACATCACTGGTCTCACCACAGTTTTGTACACCTTTCCTTTCATTTTAGCTGAAACTCTTCTATCACACCTGAAATGTTTTTCCATCCGCTCTATCCAGCCTGTACATGCTTCTCCACCTCTTTTCTACACTCTCCATTGCTCTGGACTATTCACACCAAGTACTTAAAATCATCCACCTTCTTGATCTCTTCTCTTTCTCCCTGTAACCCTACTCTTCCACTTGGGTCCCTCTCATTCACACACACATTCACACACATGTACTCTGTCTTACTCTACTAACCTTCATTCCTCTTCTTTCCAGGACAAACCTCCCCCTTTCTAGCTTTGCCTCCACCTGTTCCCTGCTCTCACTGTTTGTCGTCTGTCAGCCTTACCATCACCATAGCAAACAAGAAGGGGCTCAGAGCTGATACCTGATGCAGTCCCACCTCCACCTTGAACTCCTCTGTCAAAACCTACAGCACACCTCACCACTGTCTTACAGTCCTCATACATGTCCTGCACCGCTCTAACATACTTCTCTGCCTCTCCAGACTTCCTCATACAATACCACAGTTCCTTTCTGGGCACCCTGTCATAAGCTTTCTCCAGATCTACAAAAACGCAATGCAGCCCACTCTGGCCTTCTCTGTACTTCTCTATCAACATCCTCAAAGCAAATACTGCATATGTAGTACTCTTTTTTGGTATGAAACCATACTGCTGCTCACAAATGCTCACTTCTGCCCTCAGCCTAGCTTCAGCTACTCATCAGCATTATTTTTCTGTAGTTGCCACAATTCTGCACATGTCTTGTTCTTAACAGTACATTTCTCCTCCATTCCTCAGGCATCTTCTCACTAGTGCCTTTCCATTCTTCATCCTCTTCAGTGCCCTCCTCACTTCCTGTGCCCTCCTCACTTCATCCTGACTAATCTTTGCTCCTTCAGCTCACATCCTACCTGTGCAGCATACCCACTAACAGCGCTGAATATCACACCTTCGATTTCTAGCTCACCACTCTATCTGACACTCTTTTTACCTCCAGGACATTCGTGAGAAACTCCTCCTTCAAGATAACTCCTACTCCATTTCTCTTCCTATCTACACCATTATAGAACAACTTGAACCCTGCTCCTAAACTTCTAACCTTGCTACCTTTCCACCTGGTCTCCTGGACACACAGTATGTCTGCCTTCCTCCTCTGCATCACGTCAACCAACTCTCTACCTTTTCCTGTCATAGCACCAACATTCAACGTCCCTACTCTCAGTCCCATACTCTTGGCATTCCTCGTCTCTCTTCCTACGAACACACTTTCCTCCTCTCCTTCGACCAACAGTAGTCCAATTTCCACCAACACCATTATGGATACCTGTGGTTTAGTCTTCCCAAGCAGTTGGGAAAGAATGTGATCCACCTGCAGGACAGTGACGTGAGGTTTGATCAGCCACCTGGTTCATGGATTGGGGAGGTCAAATGCCACATTTTTATCTGGCAGTACACAATTGTACAATGCCACTAGATTTGCAATATGCATGAAGTTGTTTTGATCTGAAAGCAGAGGTTTATATTTGGTGTTCTTTCACTTACGTAAATTGAGTCGGAACAAAAAAAAATTGTCCCCTAGTGCACAAGCCAGCCGGCCTCTGAGATAGATCATTGTTGTAGTGCTACGGTCGAGCCCTTGTGAGAGCATTGACCAGGAAATGATAGTCAGGACAATAGCCCTGACCTTGACACTCTGTCAGTTGGAAGGAGACTCCCTCCAAGGAGTTGTCATTTTATTTAAGCTTAGCTGAACTGAATGACAGGACTCCCCTTGTTGTCTAAAATGTGGTTGTTTAAGGCTTATATTATTATTTGATAAACCAATAACTACAAAAAAATACATAACCTGCAAGGTATAGAATGTGCACAACTTGCATGCAAAACAAAACAACATAAACGTCCTATTGAACAACATACTACTTATATCCACTGTTGAAAAGATTGTATTTTATAATGTGTTTTTCATGTTGTTTTTTTTAGGTGGGATGGGGGATGCCAGTGAGGGCAGAGAGGAAGGAGGGGGAGTAAGGGCCACTTTCTTATGTTAAGCAGGCGTGCGGCTGTCCTCTATTGTGTGGAGTGAGGACTCTTTTCTCTGGCCAATTTGAGCATGCTTCAGTGGCCAGCCCAGCTCTGGCCCCTTGACGCATTATACAGAGCTACAACAAAAGCAGGAGAATGTTGCCTTGCCCCCCCCACCCCCCATTGCTCTACTCTACATTACGTTCCACAGACTCCCCTCCCGCTCCTTCACACACTTGCAAACATACACAGGCAGTCAGGCAGGCCAGCCCCACTCTGGGCCCCCGGCCGGCGTGTCAGTCTAACGGAGCGCGACAGACGTCAATCCTTAATTAATCACGTATACGCGGCAGGGGCTCAAAACATTATTTAACGACATGGAAAACATTCTAATAAGCTTGTCGCACCGCCAAGGAGCAATACAAACCCTGCCAGGAGGGCATCCATATACACACACACTTGCATCCAAATCCCCCACCCACACGCGCTTTTATCCCTGTCCTTTGTTTTGGGGGGGACTCCATTCATCTTCACTCAGCTTCGTCTGGAAAGGAATGGAGTGAGGCCAAATTTAAATAAGAGGAAGGGTGAAGCTAAAGAAGGCGGAAGATGCCAAAGCACCGAAGCATTCTTCATCACCACTGGTTGGCATGCCGTCTGCAGAATTACAGAAAGAAAGCCAGCTTCGCCAACCTTAGGTTGGCAGTGCACCTACGTGATCTTTACTCACTCCTGTCAGTTACTGGAAAAAGACCTGGACACTGGACACATAGGAGGTGTGAATGATGAGCCAAGTGTTAATCTGTCTTCCATAAGAAGTAACAGGTGGATGGAATCAACAAGAAAAACAAATTAAATGGGAAATTAATAAAAATAATCTATCGCTTTTCCGTTTCAAGCAGGACCACTGAATGTATGGAACATGACACTGACTGATGCACCCCCTAGTGATGAAAAGGGAAAATTGGAAGCCGTACTGTAGGCGCCTCCTGTTGGGTGTACCTGGTCATTGCTGGTGATGCCCTTGTGCATTATGTGGTAGAGGTGCACTAAGAAATCACTGTTGGGGAGTACATCCTGGTGCCGGGTCATCATCTCACAGATCAGCTTGTAAGCCTGCAGCTTTCCAGCTTTGTACTCAGAGGGCAGCATGGTGGCCTGTGAAGCGGTTCAGAATGAGAAATTACAATTTAAAAAGATTTTTTTAAATAAGATTTTGTTTTATTCAATTTCTATGTATATTCTGTAAATATAAAGTTCAGAACTCTCTATTAGTACCTAGATTTATTTATCTATTAGTAGATGTTTTGATATACAGTGTGAGGGAGGTTGTGACACCCGAATTTCATTGCCAGAAATTGCCCTATGTGATAAAATCTTGACTGGTTGAATGATAGATAGATTAATAATTGGCACCAGGATAAGAAAAGGCAAACCCATCTTCCAATGTGCTTGTCATCTGTCACAATACAGTACATTAAGCAAGTTATAAGGAATGTCTATGCATTTACTTGCAATAAAGTGTTAATGTGTGTGTTTTTATTTTCTCGTACATTAACATTTTGTTTATAAAGGCTCTTCTCTTTAAAAATGATTACAGACTGTAACAGATGAGCTGGCTGGGATTTACATCAGAACTAATAAGTGGAATCATATCAAACCTGTTTTAGCCTCATTGTTAAGCTTGTCCTAACTTTATCTCAGCTGACTGATAATTGTGTCGTGTTTTTCTTGAAATTTAAGTTTAACGCTGTTAAACATTTCTATTATTTATCACACAACTGGCCATTTTGTTAATTTTTCTCTGCTTTGTATTGATAAATGTTTCACAAACAAAATTCATTACTATGTGATACAAAGTAAAATGGCTCAAAAAAGTCTAGTACTTTTACAACATGCCAGTTCAAATATCAACACAAATGTGCCCACAGTGTTGTGTGCATGCTGGAAACCCACTAATCCTCAAAGCATCTTTTTTGCACATTAGTAACACTAATGAAATGAAAACTATACATTGTGATTCATGTTTAGTAATGATGTCTGCTGTATCAATACCCTAAAGAGCCAGGAGGCCAGCATTCGTATAGGTGGGATGAAGGCAGGTTGGGGAGGAGAAGACTGGTTGTCTACACTGATCCCAAGATTGTCCCGGATCTGGAAGCACATGTTCACTTTGAGTCAATAATAACATCTCTGTCTCTCACACACAGACAAGCTGATGTTTACTGCCTCTCCACCTTACCTTGGCGAGTTTGTGCCAGAGTTCATAAAGATAGGTAAAGACCTTGGCGTGGATTTTGGGACAGCGGATATTGTTAACGTCTCCTAGGATACCCAAAATCCTCCTCCACAGAACGAAGGCTGAATCCGCATGCCAACCAGTCAGGGTCCCACCCGCAATGATGCTTACATCATCGGCCAGGCATTCACTACTATCTGCATGTTCATAAAAAGAATAAGAGGTGGATTGCATAAGAAAATTAAATACTTGGTAACATCAACAAGTAGTTTTTTGGTACCCAACACAAAATGAACCTGATTTTAATTCATAGAATATAAAGGAATTGGTCAACAACAGCCAAACCTTTTCTGGAAGCACTTTTAATTTTGAGAATAGTCACACATATCACAATTAACCTTAATTAAGGCCTCTTTCCATTGCTTTTGGCAGTTGGTGACCAAATACAACTTTCTCATTTCCCCAAATGAATAAAAGCACCGAGTTTGTTCTACTGGGATTAGAGTGCTCAAACTCTTTTGGGAAACATACACTGCAGTGACGTGCGGTGAGGTTCATGTCTGGTGAGGCACTGACTTCATCATAATCAGATGAAGAGGTTTACAAACATACTAACCCACAGTGTAGCTTATTCACCATTTAATAAGCAATGGTGAATGTTATTTTAAAGTCTCATAGCAGTTTTACTTACACATACAAACTGTAACACACAAGCACATTTAATGAAAAAACTTATGTTTAACTACACTTTTTTTATATGTTATGTTTACTTATAAATGAAGTCCATGCCCAGCTCCTTCTGAACAAAAGCATCAAAAAAATTTTGAGTTGAGATATATAATCCTCCATTTTTAAAGTAAGGCAAGACAAGCAGAAAACAAATGAATGGCTGCACTTGACTCGCTGACTATAGACTGTAGTTTGCTGTCACTTGCTCTATGGCCAAGGAACAAGAATCCTCGGCCGAATCCCTGAGGTCACCAGCACCCCTACCATGAAGCAGGAGAACTGCACGCCTCACTTCCTGCCTTTTCCCAGCGGTTTCAGGACCGCTCAAATCAATAAAGACGTTACACACATGCAGTTGTTGACAAAAAAACACTGCACATTATATAAATTAGCTAAATTATGGGAATTTAGTTCATTGACCAAACGTGTTTGAACATTTTAATAGCGACATACAGAGAGATAGTATTACGCCCTCAATTGTACAGCATGCCAGCACAGCTAGTCGAGCCATTGTGCAATCCATGGTAAGGCTCGGCTGGCTGATGCCTCACCACAGGTATCTTTTCAGTATTTCAGCGGTAAATGTGAAAATTCAGCGATTTTGAGTAAAAATAATGAAAAATTGGTGACATTAAACAGAAAATAACTATATAATATATAATCACTGGATAAAATCTACCTAACTATATATTTAGAATAAGCTCGCTTCAAAAAGTCTAACGCCGTCACCAATTCCACCCACTACCTGTCAATCAAGTGCCCAACCAATCATGCCAGAAGGAATCACAAGAACAATACGGTGTACAACATCTGCTATGTTAGGAGAAAAAATAACTATACATGGACTTCCAGTTAAAATAAAATTTAGAGTGTCATAAATGTTGCAACAATTTTCATGTTTTTGAGCATAGTCCAAACAGCAGGAACGACACAGAAAATGGCAACGAATTCTGAATGAAACTAGCTGGCTAGCACGAACAGTATGTCCAGCTATGGTTTCTGTTTGGAAGCATACTTAGTGCTCTCCCGTCACTCACTCTGTTAGCCACTACACTTTCACTTACTGTACTGTCACCCACTGTACGCGCCATTGAGACTGTGTCTGTCCCTTGACCGTTTAAAGTTAATTCATGTAAAATTAAGTCATTTCAAGTCCAGAGGAAAGCAACTGGACATCCAAATTTAATAAAAATCAAAACCAAGACTTCAACAGCTCCGGAGTACAAAACAATAAAATGTGGTCTCCTGAATATTAGATCTCTGTCTTCAAAAGCTGTTTTAATCAATGACATTATATCAGATTATATTGATTTATTCTGTTTAATGGAAACCTGGCTAAGTGAGGATGAGTATTTTTACTCCTCCTAGTCACCTAAATTATCAGATCTCTTGAGTCTCAGGAAGAGGTGGAGGAGTTAGATAGATAGATATACTTTATTTATCCCAAACTGGGAAATTTAGGAAAGTTGTATCTATTTTTAATTCCTCGCTAGAATTGAGCCCTAAACCAAAAATGATCTTCAATTTATTTGTAAGTCTTAGTCTGAGCCGATCAAACCCAATCCAGAAACTACTTCAACCTCTATTATTTGTCATAATTTTATCGTCCTCTTGGTCCATACAGTGACTTTCTATCTGAATTTGCCGATTTCTTAACTAGTTTGTTTTAAAACTGATAAGGCCATTATTGTTGGTAATTTCAATATTCACATGGACGACTGTAATGATAGCCTCAGTAGCACATTTATGTCATTACTAGACTCCATAGGCTTTAATCAGTGTGTACAGGAATCTACCCACCATTTCAAGCATATTCTGGACTTAGTGCTGATTTATGGGATTGAAATTGAAGAGTTAGTCGTCTTTCCACAAAATCCCATCCTTTCTGACCACTGCCTGATAACTTTTGACATTCGGCTATTGTGTAATTCCCATCCTGCAAAAACATTTTGTACTAGAAATTTATCAGATCATGCTATTTCTAAATTCAGGGAAGAAATCCCAAGTACGCTTAATTTAATCCCACAACTGAACTTCCCAGCGGGTCATTTTCCAAACTAAGTTAATGTTAGTCCATCTCAAATTGATGAGTTTGTTGACATTACTACACACACTCTGCGAAAAACCTTAGATTTAATTGCTCCACTAAAAAATAGGACTATAAAACAGGGGATGCGAGCTCCCTGATTTAATTCTAATACCCACCAATTAAAGCAACAATCCTGAAAACTTGAGAGGAAATGGCGTAGTACTAAACTAGGAGAACACCGCTCTGCATGGCAAGATAGTTTACATAAATAAAAGGAGGCACTTCGTTCTGCTACAGCAGCATATTATTCATCATTAATCGAGGACAACAGAAATAATCACAGATTCTTGTTCAGTACTGTATCCAGACTGACAAAGAACCACATTGCTTTTTGGCCTAGTATTCCATCAAGTCCCCACAGCAATGATTTTATGAATTTCTTCCAATAATAAGATCCTGCTCATCAGAGACAAAATTAATGGCGTCCTGTCCTACACAAACTCTGGTCCTTTAGGTCCCTTAGATCCGGAAAACACACAGCTGACTCCTGAACTCTTTGGTTCTATGGATGTCTTTTCTCCAATTCCAACTAAACTCATCAAAGAAGCCTTACCTTTACTTAGCAACCACTTCCTGAATATAATTAACCTGTATTATCAAATGGATATGTACCACGGTCCTTTAAAGTAGCTGTAATCAAGCCACTTCTTAAAAAACCTAACCTGGACCGTGCTGTTCTAAATAATTATCGACCCATCTCAAATCTCCCGTTTTTAGCTAAGATCTTGGAGAAAATAGTCGCTAATCAATTATGTGATTTCCTTAAATCCAACAGTTTATTCGAGAATTTCCAGTCAGGTTTTTGGGAACATCATAGTACAGAAAAAGCACGACCTTCTAACTGCTTCAGACAGAGGACTTGTTTCTATATTGGTTCTCTTGGACCTCAGTGCGGCTTTTGACACAATTGACCACAATATTCTTCTGGCACGACTGGACAAAACAATTGGTATTAAGGGATCAGCATTGAGGTGGTTAAGTCCTACTTTACTGACCGTTCCCAGTTTGTTAACGTTAATAACGACTCCTCCCAGTCAACTAGTTAGCTATGGAGTTCCTCAAGGCTCAGTTCTTAGTCCAATACTGTTTATCTTATACATGCTTCCTCTAGGTAATTTGATAAGGAAACACTCCATCAACTTCCATTGTAATGCCGATGATACGCAATTGTATCTCTCGATTAAACCTGATGAAGTCAATCAGTTGTGCAAATTACAGGTGTGCATCAAAGATATTAAAGATTGGATGACCAATAACTTTTTGCACCTCAATTCTGATAAAACTGAGGTCATTGTGCTCGTTCCAAAAGCCGTTAGGGATGTAGTGCCAAGTGATGTAATAGCCTTGGATGGCATCACATTTGAGGCCAAAACCACTGCGAGGAACCTAGGTGTCATCTTTGATCAGGATCTCTCGTTTAACAAACACATAAAGCAGGTTTCTAGGACGGCCTTTTTCCATCTCTGAAACATTGCTAAAATCAGGCATATTTTAAAACGAAATGATGCAGAGAAATTAATCTATGCTTTCATCACTTCCAGACTTGATTACTGTAACGCACTTTTTTCAGGCTGCCCCAAAAAGTCGCTGAAGACTCTTCAACTAAATCAGAATATTGCTGCCCATGTTCTGACCAGGACCAGTACCAGAGACCATATTGTGAAAGCTAGGATAGATTTTAAAATACTCCTCCTCACTTACAAAGCCCTTCATGGCCAGACACCGACCTATCTGAATGAACTTTTAGTTCCATACAATCCATCTAGAGCATTACGCTCTCAACATACTAGTGGTTCCTAGAATATACAAAAGTAGGACAGGGGTTAGAGCCTTTACCCATCAAGCCCCTCTATTGTGGAACCACGTCCCTTCCTCAGTTCGGGAGGCAGACACCCTCTCACTATTTAAGACTAGACGTAAAACATTTATTTTTCAAAAATTTTACAATTATGGCAACTTATGCTGCTATGTTTTTTTCTTAGAGACCTACACTGCTGGAGACTCAACATCCAGACTTACTGAGTTCCTCTCTCCACTTCCTTCTCTCTGACCATCTCTTGTTACTCCTCCTCCTCTCCAATCTCACTCTCTAAGTCTCCAATCACACCTCACTAACTCAACTTCTTCCCTGGAGTCTCTGTACTATATGTCCTTTTAGGTTTTCTCAGGTTCACCCCTCATCCACCCATCTGCTGTGGACCTGCTCATCCCATCCCACCAGTATCACCTCTAACCTAATCATCGATTGGGGTCCGGCTTCCTTTTTTCCTCCGCGCCACCATACTGTTCCACCCCTCATCCGCCCATCCGCTGTGGACCATCTTCTGTGGACCTGCACCTCCAAGCCCACCAGTACCACCCCTCATCTATCCATCGGCTGGGGTACTGCTTCCTTTCTTCTTCCGTGCCGCCATACATTCATCTATGCAGCTTTAATTGTGTCTTGAATTTACCAATGGGAAACATTTATTGAAGACCCCAATAGTCTAACCATATGAACACTGACTCTATCTGGCTTATCTGCCACTCTCTCTCTGTCTCTCTTTCTCTTACCCTGTTCTTATCTTCCTTTTATTTATTTTCCACCCAACCGGTCAAGGCTGATGGCCGCCCAAAAGAGTCTGGGTCCTGCCCAGAGTTACTTCCTCATCGAGGGAGTTTTTGCCCGCCACTGTCGCTTATGCTTGCTCTGGAGGGTTCAGTTAGGTTTCTCTGTCTATTAAAGCGCTTTGAAATGTCTGTTGCCATGATTAAGCACTACATAAATAAAACTTGATTGATTGAATGGGTTTCCTGCTCTCCAAGTGGGGACTGAGGTCCTTCCACAAGTGAAGGAGTTTAAGTATCTTGGGGTCCTGTTCACGAGTGAGGGAACAATGGAACGTGAGATTGGACGGAGAATTGGGGCAGCAGGAGTGGTATTGCAGTCGCTTTACCGCACTGTTGTCACAAAGAGGGAGCTAAACCGAGAGGCAAAGCTCTCTATCTACCGTTCAATCTTCGTTCCTACCCTCACCTATGGTCATGAGCGATGGGTCATGACTGAAAGAACGAGACCGCAGATACAAGCAACTGAAATAGGCTTTCTCAGGCGGATAGCTGGTGTCTCCCTTAGAGATAAGGTGAGAAACACTGCTGTTCGCGAGGGGCTCAGAGTAGAGCCACTGCTCCTTCGCGTAAAGTCAGTTGAGGTGGTTTGGGCATCTGGTGCGGATGCCTCCGAGACGCCTCCCTAGGGAGGTGTTTCTGGCACGTCCAGCTGGGAGGAGACCTCGGGGCAGACCCAGGACCAGGTGGAGGGATTATATCTCAACACTGGCCTAGGAACACCTTAGGATCTCCCAGTCAGAGCTGGTGGATGTGGCTGGGGAAAGGGAAGTTTGGGGCTCCATGTTGAAGCTGCTGCCCCTGTGACCCGACTACGGATAAGCGGTGGAAGATGGATGGATGGATGGATGGATGATTGAATGGGAAATCGATGTAGTATCCAAAATGCTCCTTGAGCATCTGACAAAAAGGATCTGTAAGTAACTATACAGTTCTTTTCATGTAGTCAGCTAAAAGAACTATCTTCTTCTTTTCCTTTCGGATTTTCCCTTCAGGGGTCACCACAGCTAACAGAACTATCACTTCTCTAAAATTTTCTTTCCAATTGCTCTTTTCAAGGGTGCCTTTTCCTTTAACATTCGCTCCTTTCCCTATCTCACGATTAGTTAGCTTTCTTTCTCCATTTAGCCTGCTAACATTCATCTATGGCTCCGCACTGCCCACCCAGCGCAATCCATGATTTGCCAACACAAAGTCGTTACGTCACCACGTTGATTCTTGACTAAATTAGGTGCGCTTGGTTTATAATACCAATACATTTTGTTTTGTTTTTGTTTGGTATGAAGTCTGATATTATTGTTTTATTGTGAAATTTCCACGGGTTCCCACAATTAACCATTTATTCTTTCCATTTTCCATTTTTTTATTTTATAATAGCAGGTGAGGCAATGCTTCACCTGTACGCACGTGCTGATACGCCAAATTAATTCAGGTAGAATTGTGGGAAGATAGTGTCACCTAGTGGGCAGCTGAAGAACCACCAGGGGTAGATGGCACTTAAAGACAGCTCATCCATGACACAATGATACATATATTTCCACTAATTTAATGAGCTATCTATATATCTAACTTGTTAAAGTGTGAGTTAAGTTTAGGAGATGTTAGTTGTAGAGATTTTTTTTTTCTTGAAATTAATTAAGTGGAGGAGGCGCAGCGGATAGTGATGTCACCGCACAAGCAAGGTGGTTCCGGATTCCTCTGTGTGGAGTTTATATGTTCTCCCCGTGTGTGTGGGTTCTCTCCGGGTTCTCCGGCTTTCTCCCACCTCCAAAAAACATGGGCTTTAGGCAAATTGGCTAGTTTTAAATTGCCCTTAGATGTGAGTGTGTGCGAGCATGTTTGTCTGTCAGCATGTCGCTCCGTGGTGCACTGGCGTTGCACCGGAGTGTACCCTGCCTCACACCCCAGTCAGCTGGGATAGGCTTCAGCAACACTGCAACAGCGGAAAAAGCGGGAGTAGAAAATGAATGAATTAATTAATTAAGTGGCACTTCAATGTGTTTCCAAATCACAATACTGTATTTGAAAAACTTAAGAGTCAAGTTTTACAGATATTACGAGGGCTGAGTCAAGTTAATCCAGTTAATCTTTCTTTCTATTTTTGTTCTTTCTACTACTAATTTATCTTTTTGGGGGAAAACTATTTTTCTGTCACAATGTTCAGGGGATGAAGCTTCTGAATATATGGATGTGGTGTATATTTACTTTATATACAGCATCTGTGACACACAGCCTAATTACCGAGAAAGATAAATAGCACAACAAGGCAAAAGGAGGAAAATTGTTTGGGATTTTGGGGTGACCTGTCCCTTTAAGCAAAAGATGGAGATGGATAGCATAGTGTGGCATAGGGATGCAAGGATGACAATATCTGAGCAAAATGTCATACGTAAAATGATATGTAAGCAAAATTTACTTTAAGGAACAAGCAAAAAAGTGATTGTACATATCAAACTGAGTAATTAAAAAGACTGTGCATCTGGGAGACTGACAAAAACACAGCTCGGAGTTGTGTAAGGAAAAGAAGTCAAGGAAGGGGGAAGAGTGATGTGAAAGAACACAATGGTTAAATGATGAGTAGCAGCTGGGGAGCAGTACCCAAGTGGTGTGGCATGTGTAAGACAGACTGATGCATGGTGTCATCCAGGGGGCAGTCCTGCGGGCACTCTGTGTGCACCAGCAAGGCCGGTGAGGTGGGCAGGTTCTGGGGGTAGTGGTGGTTGTGGTAGTGGTAGTGGTAGTGGTAGGACGGGGGTGCAGAGTGGGGAGGGAAGGCACACTCAGGACCTAAAAAAAAACAAGGGGAAAGGGATCAAACTGGTTTTAAGGAAGGTGAGCAGGAATCAAAGGAGAGTGATAACTTCATGCTGACAACACAATTCACACACGAGGGTGGGAGGGGCAAAAGGGTGACAATTTATCAATCAAGAACTGATCACCACAGGTCAAACAACACACAAAACAAGATGTCAGCAGCAATAAAAGATTAAACATTTTTGCCGGGAAAAGACAGCAGACATGCAGACCAAATTTTCTTACTGGGTCACACCCAGTATGACTAATTCATCCAAAGGAAAATCCAGAACTCTAAATGAGACATCTCATTTATTGAACCTCTAGAGCTGCTTAACTGTGTCAACATCTTTTCCCCTCTTTGTTGAACATTCACATACAATATGATTGCTCTGTGGGTTTTTTCCATACACTGTCACCAATGAAAAGTTTTTTAACTGAAAAAGGCATTAACATCTACAATAAATACATTGTCATTTATTTTAAGGTCCCGAGGTTTTGCTGTTGCTGGTTCCAGTACCTGCCAAAGCCTCGTTGTGGCTGAGCAGCAGACTCCCCTGGCTCTGGGGGTCGGTGGTCACGTCCATGTGGGCTGACTGCGTGGACTGAGTGTCACCCTCCTCATCTAAAGCCTGGCAGGCAACCTCAACTTCATTGAGGTAACCATTGGATGTTTCACTGCTTATACTCTCACCTATGAGAGGGTGAGTGAGGCAGACGTTTAGGACAGAGCAGAGAATAAAGAAACCAGCACTGAAAGCACATCTATTAATCAAAGGGAAGAGCGTTCTTGGTTCTTTTTTCTGATTCTACTTCAGTTCTACAGAAATGGAGTGATTTGCATTTCAAAGAAAGAATCTGTGATGGAACGGCTCACTTTTCTCTCTGGGCTTGGTTCTTGTATGGCTTGTGTGCCCCTCAGTACTGGACTCTGTCTCAGGTGGGCTGCTGCTCCGTCGGATAAGAATCTAGGAATACAGAAAGAACCATCGGAAGTATTATTTCATTGTTTTTACTCAATATAGTCAGACAAGATGAATGTCCTCACCACTGGTGGCTCATTGCTCTCTCCCCTGCCCTCAGATGTTCTGCCATCAGAGCCACAGGAGATGGGGGAACACTCCCTCTTCTGCGCTGAGGTCGACAAATGATATCATACACAGCCAGAAAAGTAAGTATCTAGAAAAACTTAATTCTCATTAGTACATTCATATCCTTGTGATAAAGTCTGTTGCTTCTTTTTTACATCCAGCCAAGGTAAAAAGACGATCAGAAGGTTTCAAGGTCAAAACAGACTTAATAAAATCTATTCCATACCTGGCATTGTGTCAGACAGGGGTTGGGTGATGTCCGAGGTGCTGCTGCTTCGCGGCAGAGGGCCGTCCCCTCCTCCCAAGTCATCCTCTCCCCCACATTCTGACAGCTGACATTCCTCCACGTCTGAGACAGAGGAGAGGACACGGTTAGACAAGAGTCGTCTGTATAGGTTCTCAGTTATCCAGGTCATGGTTATCCAAAGCTAATTAAGTCATTCCACTGGACTTTAAGAAAGTTCTTGAAGATGTTTCATCTCTCATCCAAGAGACTTCCTCAGTTCTTTTGGATGAGAGACAAAACGTCTTCATAGGAAAAACCATAAGGACCTCCCTAAACCATCAAATGTCAACGCACCACGACATGTATTACTTTTAGGGATCTGAAGACAAAGTAAATTTGAAAATGTGACACAATTATGTCAACAATGGAGAGAAATTAGGACATGCAACATGCAGTGGGAATGAACATACAGGCCCGAAACACCCCCCCCCCCACGTCTGCTTGTACAACATGTTCACATGTCGATGGTGTGTCCTGTTTCTTCAGGGGAAGGAGGGGTACAGGACATCATTGTCTCCAAAAAAGTGTTTTCAGATTTAGGCTTACATCATTGATTGAAGATAGTGGAAGGATATCCCACAATGCTTTGCATTCAGAAGCATTAAATAAAAGATGGCTATCCTTTAAAGTAAAAGTAATCCATAAATGTTCTGTATTTTGTGTCCATGGAAAATGCTAAATCATCATTGGAATGTCTGATTAATGATCAAATAGATGTAAATGATTGCGATTGGCTAATTTAACTTGCACTTAATAAAAATAGCTATCTATATGTTATTATCCAAACTATTCTCATTGCATTTTAGGGTAATAAACATGAATTTTTCATGCATTTCTTCTTATTTTTGCCTATTCTTTTATTCTGTCCTATGAATGAGGTCAGATTTGTCACTATTTGATAATGGCAGCAGCAACAGGCTTGCATAGATCAATATTACTATATAAAAAGCCAAGCCAGAGTAAAACAGGCATCTAATCTGATAAAAAGCAGAAAAGATGTCTGCTGCCAAACTGCACCAGACAAATGTATTAGTTTGAGAACATATAAATGTCTGTGATAATTATCCTAGTCAAAATTACAAAATCTACTGATGACATGATGAATGGCGTCCCATTTCCTAGCTAAACATGTCAGCCACTGCCCCATGAAACTTGGTTTAGAGAGGAAAATCAAAAAGTTATGGGCTCTTGAAAATTAGGGGTTAGGGTTACAAAGACGAACTTGGTTTGAGTCACACTTATGTTAAACAGCTGCCAAAGAAAATGTAACATTCTTCTGTAAGCACAAGACAAATGCTCTGATGAGAACCATAAACTGGTGGCACATGAGAGACATGACATACGAATGAACAGGCAGAATGGAGGTCACACAATCATGCAGCTCTCAGAAGGCACTTTACCTGAAAGTCTGTGAGAACAAGCAGAGCTACCAGAGGAAATACCAGGCAAGAAAGAGCTCACAGTGTGGAGCAGCATAGGAACGCTTTTAGTAGCGGGCAAAGCCTCGTACAGATGAACACAGTTGCTGATGGACTGGCTTCGCTTAGCTTCCACAAGAGTAAAAGCAAGAGGGGGGAAAAAAGAGACAGTGGAAAGAGAGAAGATGTAAAGGGAAGAACACAGGATTAACAGTCAAGTAGAGGGCTGCAAAAGTACTTCACAGAAACATCATTGGTCAGGAAAGCAGGGAAATCATGTGTCTGTTCTGAGGATTTCAATATCCGATAGAGGTCAATGAAACTGTCAAAAGGTTTGTTAAAGGTATTGATGACCGTGATGTGCCGGTAGATGCTGAGAACACCTTTGCACACCTCGACCTGGTTATCTAGGAGTTTGGGTACATCCTGGCATGGCTCCAACAGGAACACATTGGATCGTCATGTGGGAGGGGCATCACGTAAAGTCTGACTGCTACTTGGTGACTGCATTGATACTGGAAATTTTAGTTTTGAAAGTAAAAATGTTGAATTCAGTGATAATTCAAACTTGTTAAATGTCATATTATGTAATCCGTCTTAACACTTACACATCTTTGAAAGATATTTGACAATTTCCTACACACAGTTATTGTCAACATTTTTAAAAATTCTTCTTCTTTTCCTTTCGGCTTTTCCCTTCAGGGGTCGCCGCAGCGAATCAATTGCCTCCATCTAGCCCTGTCCTTTGAATCCTCTTCTCTCACACCAACTACCTTCATGTCTTCCCTCATTACATCCATAAACCTCCTCTTTGGTCTTCCTCTAGGCCTCCTGACTGGCAGTTCAAAACTCAGCATCCTTCTACCAATATATTCACTATCTCTCCTCTGGACATGTCCAAACCGTCTAAGTCTGGCCTCTCTGACTTTATCTCCAAAACCTCTAACATGTGCTGTCCCTCTGATGTACTCATTCCTGGTCACTCCCAGAGAGAACCTCAGCATCTTCATCTCTGCTACCTCCAGCTCTGCCTCCTGTCTTTTCCTCAGTGACACTGTCTCTAGACCAAACAACATCGCTGGTCTCACCACAGTTTTGTACACCTTTCCTTTCATTTTAGCTGAAACTCTTCTATCACACATCACACCTGACACTTTTCTCCACCCGTTCCATCCTGCTGTAGTTGTAAAAACGTAACTGCTAAAAATTCCAGCCATTGTGGAGTTAGAGCTACTTAAACAGTTGAAGACGGTTACTAATAAACTATTAGTTAATATTTACACACACACAAGTCCAGTCTGTTGACAGCTGTCAGTGGTGGTGTATCTGAACAGCCCTCCAGAATGAATCTCAAAGCCAGCAGTGAAAGAGTACTGCTTCATTCTCTGCTTTCCACACACTTGAATTATGCTTTTCAGCAAGACATGCATCATCTTTGCTCCTGCCAGCCAATTCTCCCCATCTATGCATATTAATTAGCATTAATTACACCCTTAATGAAACTATCAAATGATGCCGAGGGCCTTCTCTCGCTCTCTCTTGAGGAGGAGGAGGAGGAAGGACGTCTGTCGAACCTTTGAAGATCAATGAAGGAGAAATCCAATTAGGGCGAATAAAGGCAGGAAATTTGAAGTACTATAGTAGCATTTAATGTCCCCCTTTGCACACCCACAAAATACAAATAAAAGCTAACCGAGTAGGTGCATTAACATATACATGTTTTGTGTGTTTGTGTCAACACAAATGTGTACACCCCTCCAAGATTTCTTCCACAAATAAATCTCTGAGCTCAACAAGGTTTCCATCTTGGTGGTGACTAGAGGGGTGGAAACTACAAAATGTCTTCTATCCTCCACATTAAGATTCTGTCTAGACAAAATGAAGACCAGCAGTACGGGTGCGGAAGCCTTTTACACCTCTACTGCCTTCCAGCGTGACGTAAAATTAACCTGTCACACCGCTATCAGATAAGGGCTGTTTGCTGTGTCTGAATTGTTCTAACGGTGATAATGTCCAAAGGTGGCCTTTGAAAAGCTGCTGGGGTGGGCTGGAGGGGTATTTGCTTTGTATGCCTGCAATTGAGCTGAGATGGCAACATGTTGACGTTGGCCACTGACATGCGAGGCAAACAAAGGGGGCCATCTGCCGGCCTCTTTGTCTTTGGTGTCGGCCCTTTCATGGACACCTGGGCTAGCGTACACATGACCTGTCTGAAGGCTTTCACAAGCAGTCAGTAAGTCTGATAAACCCTGCAGTCTGAAGCTGTGGTCCAGGAGCTTATCGGTTCTGTGCTGTTGGCCCACACAAAGCCGACAGATTAACACTGTAAGTATAATCAACGTACAGACATGTAAAAGCTCTTGTGAAAGCCCCCCCTTCGCATTTTGTTTGCCTGCTCTGTGTCACACAGCAACAATGCTCACATTATGGATACTCACCAGAGGCCTTCTGTCGGACATTGTTTCGGGCTTTCTCCACACAAGGAGCTCCTGATGTGGTTGCAGAGCGAATCCTCATGGGCTCCTGAACCCCCGACCCGCCCTGCTCCCCTTGATTCCTCCAGCTCAGAGAGAAGGAACGTGCTACAGCTGCTGCCTTCTGGGAGTCCTGGACAACTCCTGATTCAAAGGGGGAAAAAATATGAATTTTTAATTTTAACTATTAAGTTTAGGGTTTAGCATTCATAAATTCCGTTATCTTTTATCCAGATACAAATAAAGTTTAATATTCCACTCTACATGTCCAACCCAAGTTCCACGAAAATCCATCCAGCTCCTTTTGTGTAATTCTGCTAATAATTGAACAAACGGGTCGGCAAACATAAGCAGTGACAACACAACCTTCTTTGTGATTGCAACAAAACAAACATGAACAAAAAAACATTACTATCAGCCCAGAATATCATAATTGGCGCAACCCTAGAAGTTGCACATTGTGCACTTGCATCCATCACACACACTGACGGTATTAACACAAATCAGTTTGCAGAGTCTCCCTGTACAGCTCTTACTGTCCTCAATCAGAATTTTTCACATCTGGCAGCCATTTGTGGTGGGATAATAGAAACTCTGGAAGGTGGCAGGACACAATGACGGGTGGATGTTGTAAAGACAGTATTATTCAGATTACAAAGGCACAAAACAAATCCATGTAACAACTGGAAAAACATTCCACTTTTCTCTTTAAAATCGCTGACTGAAGCAATGAATCATCTGATGTCATTTGCAGTTGACCCTGGGGAACCCTAAAAAC
Organism: Antennarius striatus; assembly: GCF_040054535.1. Classification (NCBI taxonomy): domain Eukaryota; kingdom Metazoa; phylum Chordata; class Actinopteri; order Lophiiformes; family Antennariidae; genus Antennarius; species Antennarius striatus. The sequence continues at coordinate 7,357,521 of NC_090792.1, forward strand.
ACACCCTGTAAAAAGCGTTTGCTCATCTGTATCCATTTTTATCATTATTGTGACAGAAAAAGAAGTGACTGATCAATAGGAAGGAGTTTTGAATGTTAAATTAAGGAAACAATCTTGTGTGTAAAATAAGCTAAACTAACTTTAAATCTTTCATTATCTAAATTCTGGCCATCCCATCTCACATTCTTCTGTTTCTCCCCATGCCCCCCAACCCCCACCCTCACCACGTCCTCGCTGCTTCTTCTCCTTCTGCTCGCTGAGTTTGTCCAGAGGCAGGTTGGCCATGTCCAGACCATAAACGGTGCGGGCCAGCACAGCCGTCAGTGAGTCCATGATGCTGGCCCACTCTGTCACCAGCTCCTCCCAGCAGGTAAGAGACGACAACACTGCCAGCAGCTCGTCCCACAGCTCCCGGGAGATAAATACGCACAGGTTGGCGCGCACCCACGCCACAATGATGGTCTGAATGCAAGATGAGGCAAGCAAAGATAATGAATCACTGACAAGAACTGCTACAGCTTCAAGTCCCATAACATAACAGGACGTTGGCTGAATATATTTGTTGTCTAAAATCTTACACACACAGGAACAATCATGGTGGAATAATGCAAATAACATGCAATAGACATGAACCTTCAGTCCTTCATCTTTTCTGATATGAATTCATACCCGGATAAAGTAGTCATGTTACACTGACAACTGTGGACGTACCCTAAAGAGCACTGAGGCTAAACTTTCAGCAAAGCTGTCTTTTCTTTGGTTTTCCAGAGGTCTCTTCATAACTGCCTCTGTGATCCTCAGCAGCACCTGTAGCAGCTGCTCCCTGCAGCAAACAGATGGCGAATCACAAAAGTGTAAACAACTCGCTAAAAAAATAAAATAAAAATGTGGCAACATCTGGAGATTTCACTGACCATGTCTGCGTACTCATTGTGTGCTCCATGATCATGTGCCGGTAGATGCTGAGAACACCTTTGCACACCTCGACCTGGTTATCTAGGAGTTTGGGTACATCCTGGCATGGCTCCAACAGGAACACATTGGATGAGTTGGTCAGGAACACCTACACATGGGACACAGCAGGTTTTAGCAAACATTCAGAAAAAGCACGACAACAGTGGTTATAGACAAGTAGACATAAGTTCTGCTCATTGTGGGTACCAATGCTGTCATCTCAGGATACAAACACAACTCAGGGCACAGGTACAGACCTGTAGTGTGGGCTGGATACCAGCCTTGATGGCCCTGTTCTGCTCCTCTGTAAGAAACCCCCGGCTGATGGCGCTACTGAAGGAATAAGTCCTCCCCCAGCTGGATGTCCGTCTGTGGCCCTGGCTCTGTAAAGTCTGGCAGGAGACAAAGCAGGCACGACAATTAATCAGCACATAGAAGCCTCGAAATTACTGCACTCATAGGAGTGCTGCAGATGTGTGTGTGCTGTTTAGATTATGGCATGATTTATAGGTAGGAATAAGTCAGTATGTCACATCATTTTCATCAAAGTTAAAAAAGTATGAACAGATAAATTTAAGATACAGTTTCTTAATAAATGACCATGTAAAATAATTCAAATATATGAAATAAATAGCTAGGCTACAATGCAAATCCTTTTGGATCCCTTGACAATTTCACACAAAGTCTTAGCTGCATGTTTAGCTTGTCTGGTGTTTAGCTGATGATAGGCTAATAATGACACTTGTATATTGCATATGCTCAGTTAATCTGATTTCTTCAGCTCTTTGATTCAGAGGTTTCACCTGTGCAAGGATGTTGTTTGTCTCTGTGGTGAGAATTCGTTCAGCGCTTTCATCTACTTCATCTGTCTCAGTAATTGCTTCAGGCTCCATCATGAAGCCTGGCTTCTCTTGCAGGATCCACTTCCTGTACACTTTGATGACTTTCCGTGTTGCCGATGCCTCGCAGGAAGGCAGCAAGAAGGCCTTCAGAGAGAGAACATGGACTTAAAACATTACATTATAAATACATTATTATACATTACAACATAACGGTTGCACTTTTATTTGAAAAGCTCCCATTAGTAAGACAATATTCCACCAATAAACATTCATAAAATTACCAGCAGAGGGCGACACAGTACATGGTATCACTTCAAGCCTGTAAAGTATTAGAATCAGAAGTGAATTTACTTCCAGGTGACCTCAATTTACCTGATGGAAAACCTCGTTGACAAAGTTAACATTGTCTCTGGTGGAGAGCAGGATGCCTTGCACCATGTCATAGACATGGCGGTGCTCCTCCTCAATGCTACACAAACTGGAATCACTGGGTCGTCGATCTGACAGCGTACTGCTGTTGGAATGGCTCTTCTCAGACTCGCCCGGTGGCCCGTTCACATCTCCATCTGATGGCTTATCCTTGTCCTTCTCCTGGCTGCTACTGCCTGCAGTGACAGTCTGAACACCACAGCCAAACACACAGAAATCCGTGTCTAAGTGCACTGCAGAGCTGCCTCTGAACTGAAAAACAACTGGTTCCTGTGGTCTCACACAAACAAATGATTCTGCTTCATAGTAATTTGGGTTTTATGAAAGTTTTCTGAAAAATGGGTGACAGTATTGTTATTATGAAATGATTGTAACCTACATGTAATAATAATAACTATTTTGTATTTCATTCCTCTTTCAATGAATACAGTGCGCCTCTTTACTCACGGTTAATGCGTTCCAGGAACCACACACATAACAAATTCCACAATAGAGCGACAAACGATTTATCTTATTATTTACGGTAATTTAAACGTTTATGATCCTCTTCATACTGATATTAAACCACCTTCTATCAGTGTTACCTTTTCCAAAACTCTTGATAGACCATTTAAAGCACTTTTGTGTCTCATGGACGTACTCTGTGTTCCAAGACTCACGGACTTCCAGATGCCGTCAGCCAATAGTGTCACATGACTACCTACTAAAAATCAACGATGAGGTGAAATCGCGAATGTTAATGCGCGAATACGTACTGTGCAGTCTTTAAACAACTGTATTGTATATAAGTAACCTAAAGAATTCCACACACTTGTATACAATAATGAATTTGTTTGTTTTGAATTTGTTGATCAGCAATTTAATTTATTTAGTTTCTCAAGCAGAATTACATTCAACCTAAAACATATTTTTGAATGCAATTATATCTAGTAAGTATTAATTATTATATTTAACCGGCCACAAGTTCCATAGCATATTTTTCCATACTATGTCTATTAAAAAGCACAAACACTGTTACACTGTGAAAAATGAGAGGATGAAAAGAGTACGGCAGAATTTTAGAAGATTAAATAATGACGTGTCAGTGAATTTTTTTGCACAAATGTTGTGTTGGTATGGCCAGCTGTCTTTATAAAGACATGTGATCAGAGGATTTGTTGTAGAAATAAATGAAAAATCAACTGAATGTCCCCTATGCTCACCTGGATGAGTTTAGGAATGACCTCATTGCCGTTCCTGGTGCTCTGCACCGCAGCAGCACTGCTGACATACTTCTTCTCCAGGAAGAAGGTGACCAGCCAGGTGATGAAGGCCACACGGGGTGACAGGTACTGGTCCCTGGTGCAGAAGGTGCTCTCATTGTTCCGTGTCACTGGCACATAGAGGGGTTTTGGTCTGTGGTGGGGGAGATCTATGGTGAAAGAGAGAAGGTTAAAAAAAAACAGAAAAAGGCAAAGACATTTGCTTGTTAAATGTTTGTTTCTTCCCCTTTTATGGCATGGCAGCACAAAACAAACATTCTGCATGTATCAATCTAGCCATCTATACCTTTGCAGGACTAGCACTTTAATTTAAAGAGTCAAATTAAGTTTACAGTGTATGTACTGTGTGTCATCTTACCTAATAAAGGCTTGTAGAGGTTTGTCAGCTTGGTGAAAGAGGGGAAAAGATGTGGCAGGTAGTACTTCTTGAAAAGACTGAAGAGAAACCTGAAGCCTGTGTCCTGGTTCTCTTTGTTCTTCCATTCTAAGCTGGATGCCTGGCAGAAGGAGGACAAAGGCAGACAGGGTCAGGCTGCAGGGAGAAAAGGAAGTTCTAGCATCTCTCAGACAAAAAGTTCATAGAGGGGAAGAGTGATAAACTCCAAATTTGCACACTTGACTGATATAGTGTTTAGTTTTTTGTAGTTCTAAAAGGATTTCCAAACTTTTGCTGTGGGAACATTCCCTCAGCAATGCATGTTATGCTTATGTTTACTGTGAATAATTACGTAGTTATCACCTGGATGACCATGTACTTGAGCAGGGTTTCAAGGATGTAACAGGTCTGGTCGTCAGCAGCCTTTTCTCCTACAACAGCTGGAACAAGTGGGGTAATCTCCTCAGGCACCACCTTGGCTGTTTAGACACAAACACTTTAAATTAAGTGTTTTAAACTAGATTAGGAACCCAGGCAATCTGATCATTTAAATATCTTTTAGAATTACATCAGTGACTATGCTTATCACTACATTTAGTTTCTCAGATTCACATTCACCATCGGGGGGGTTGGAGAAGGGGTTGTAAATGATGGTGTCAAGGGTGCAGGGTCCTCTGGAGGACGGCACAGCAGGGAATCCTGGGACCAGACAGGCAAAGATAAGGAACTGCTCCTCAGCACAGTTGTCCCTCAGAGCCTGCAGCCACAGCAGGAAGAGGCGGATCCCCTCGCAGCGGATCTAGAGGGGAGAATGTTGGGACACGTCATGAATGCACAACAGAGGTAAACTCCAGCAACTGAGATAAAAGCGACACGTAGAATCCATTTAACGTAACCTATTTTGTAGTCTGATCATGTCCGGATGTTTACCTTAAATGAATTTCCAGTGTGTAGAAGCTTCTTTAAAATAGAACCTGGAAGAAAGCCGCAAAAGCAGAGACAGATGGTTAAACATGTTTGGAACTCTATATCATGAGCTAAGACCCCCCCCCCCACCCAAAAAAAAAAATAGCATAAAGAAGAGGGAAGTAGGTATTCTTGTCTCTACAGAGGTAAGTTGACCTTGATGGATGGTTGCGACAAACTAGCAGGGAGAAAAGAAGGGCTTCTGATTTTCCTGATGAAAATTAAGATCAGCTGGCAGCGAGAGGCATTCATGAAGGCGATCTAGTTCCACTATAATCACATGAGACACATTCACATTCCTCTGATTGCTAAATACCTTGGGTGGAAGAGGTGTGTTTGTCTGCGCGTGTGGGCGCACACGTGTGCATGTGTCCATGTGTGTCTTCAGACATACTTGACAGCCTGAATAGCACTGCTCTTAAACATCTTTTCGTGCCTTCTTATTTAAGATTTCACTTATAAATTCTGGTTTTGTTGGGGTAAAAGTTGAGCTTCTGCAGGTGTGTTCAAATTTTGATCACACTCACAAACATTTCACTGGCAGCCATGAGTTCTCACACTCCATCTTTCTAGTATATTAACATAGTTCATGCTGACAGTGAACATATTCTTCAGATGGGTACATATACTGTCTCAAAAATTATTATTATTATTTCTATTATTATTATTATTATTATTATTATTAAAAGATTATTATTATTATATATTCGCAGTGTCAATCACGCACTCACAAGAAAATATCAGTATCAAGTAGCTGGCTGGTCCAAAATCAGCAGTCAGCTGTTTAGCTTTCTTGTGCCAGTGCTAATGAAGAGACTGGGTTAGGAAATCATTCGTTATTGGGTTCCAGCTGGAGATATGAGAAGTGAGCAGCCAGAGGATGGAAAAAAGTTTTATTCTGTTCCTTCTGTAATGTCTGTGTCAAATGGGCATTAGCTGAGAGTACTCAGCTTGAAAGAACATTATATTTAACTCATCAATGCTATTCCCGACCAACTCTACAATTTGAAATGAATCTGCAGCAAAGGTCTAGACGTGAACTGTTGCTGCCAGTGGAGGATAATTTGTGATTTCATGGCCATGTAATAATATATATCATAACATGAGATATTTTCTGAATTCAGTAAATAAATACTTCTTAAAAACTGATGACTGTGAAATTTTCCGAACAAACTTTTAGGGTTTCCTGTCTGTGCCCAATTTTTCAGACACAAACCACACTAAAGTGATAGAAGGTGAGAGTTCCTAATTTTCCTCGGCTGGTTGGAGTCTTTCTCCTTTTGGGAACCACTTGACTATTTCTTTTATGTAAATTTCCATGGCTACTTCTGAGCGGAGCAGCAGAATGCAAACCATCGTCTAAATGATGCTAAATGGTGTAAAGAGTGATACGATTAAATAATTGATAAGAGTGTAATATAAAACAATAGACATTCTTTCCATTATCGTTCAGCGCTGGCTGACATACAACAGTTATAATTGGGGTTATCGCTTCTTGCAAGGATTCTCCTTTTCTGTGCATGTGGGACTGAAATCATGCCAGCATAATTAAATTACTTATTTGCATTTCAAATAAAGTGCTCATTTGCATTTACATCCCTTCTAAGACTTCTAATCATTTTCTGTTTATTACGGAGGGTTTCAGGCATAGCTTAAGTGTTTTTTAGAGGTGACAGAAACATTGGGAGAGACAGACACACAGAATGACCTCTGAGGGGTGATGGAGAGACAAAGCGTAGCATTCAAGTTAAATAATCAACACTCATACCTATACTGTGAAACTGCCATCGGTTGTAGATTTTCTCAGGCAGATGCTGTAGAATTTTCTGATTAAAAAAAAGGTTAAAACATGATTAATAGTTGTTACATTTCAGGAATAACAACAGTACAACGGTTGCATCAGTTTATGTAGAAAGGCCATTGAACTAAAGGAAAATCTGGTTTTCCAATTTGCCTTTATAGATTAAATGAACCACTCAACACAATATTACTAATTTAATACAAAACTGACTAACATACACAAAAAAAAACTCTTATGTGATAGTAAATGAGATTTGTGCTCGAGCCAGTTGGTCTGATAACAGAAAACATTCGAGGTTGTCAACTTGTTTCTTGGAACATCTGTTGATTGCCGTCTATTGTCATTAATAGATCCTAAAATAAAAAGGAAAAACAATAATTGACTTTGCTTTAAATAAATCAGTATACCCCTCATGTGGAACAGTGTGTCAGCATGACAAATAAAGATTCTGATTCTGAATGTCATGTCTGTTCCCTTTACCTTTACTTGGCCAAGCATGCCTGTTGATCTGAGTGACACAGGATAGCATGGAGAAATGTCATCACCTGCCCGTAATGGTATTACGGGTCAATTAGTGCACTCTAACATTTCAGCAGTCTGTCATTATTCCTGAATGCAGCAACAAGTTAACTGGTTCACGCTGCAAGGATTAAAAAAGGCTTGGAAACCAGCAGATTTGAGTATACGCATTCACACCTAGTTAATAGTCAGAGCACTGATGGCCTAATAGCTCACTTCTCCTCATTCCTAATCACTGACCCAATGAGACTTCATAATTGCAATTTGAGGTCAAGTCTCTCCTCTACTGCCTTAAGTATGCTGTTCTGACCCACTACACTGGGAAAGCAACTCAGATCGACATGATAAAAAGCTCATCTACCCTGTAGAATACATCAACAGGTAGCTAAAAGGAATCAAAGAATGGCAAAAACATGCAAGAACACAATGCATATTTATGTAGGTCCACAGCAGCCACAGACAATTCAAAAAACACTTAAGGAGGCCATGAGACATTTAAATGTAGAGGAAAATAAGACTGCCACGATTTTTTCTTTGTTAACATGACAAGAAGCCTTATGCAGATAAAATGATGCAATCAGAAACTGAAGTTGATAACTGTGAGCACACAAATGTCATGTGCCTTATCAAAAGAAATGTCATTTTAACAATAAGATTTAACAATAAAATATAACAATAAACGTGCTATTCACATAACATGGGTGAATATCTTTCCACTAAATGATCCCAATGTACTGTAAAATATAGATACTATCAGAGCAGGACTGCTCTGAAATGTTGCATGTGGTGACATCATCTTTGCCTGCGTTACGCAGAGCTGTGCTGGTCCAGAATTCTTTTCATGAGCATTTCAGTTTGTCAACAACTTCTTTGTTCTCCATCATCCTCCATAACTTTCCCTTCTTGTCCTCTAGGAGTAAATCCTTAACATTATCAGTCACAGAGGAGACACTGAAAGACATAAATCACTTAAGGGGTGATGGATGACAGTCTGCTCTGTTCAATTTCTCTCTGATCCACAGACGTGATGGTATGCTCGTATAGGACTGTGGCTGCACCTTGCCATTGATCCTGCATGGGATTATTATATCTCTGTTCAGGCCTCTTTTATGCCATCTCCTTGGGGCAGCAGATGCATTATGCTAGGCGATAACACAGCAGGATAGCCTGCTAAAGCTTTTTCCATGTGCATGTGTGTGTGTGTGTGTGTGCGTGTGCGTGCGTGAGCAGATACAATAATTTGGCCTTTCTCCCTCCTAACAGAGCACAGGGATGGGTGAGGGGGATGGAGATGGAGAAGCTAGCTCCGAAAGACTCCCTGCAGAGCTGGAATGCTGCAACAATGAGGAATTTACTGGCTGACATGAGGCGAATGCAGAGCCTGCTGGACTGAGGGTCGGTGGAGTTACTCTAATCTGCAGCTATACTCCAGCATAAAGATGTGGGCATTACTGTGGTACAACTATAGCCTTAACACATTTACATGATCCGTACTTAGGCTTCCAGTTGCAGGCCTGGAGCATGACACAGAATATACTTCCCCTGAGGTGGTCCACAAGGGCTTTTTAATGGTGATAACAGACATACAGTGCTTCAATGAGAAATGAATTGTTCAAAGATGATTTCATTGTCTGAGGACAATGACATTTCCTGAGAGAAGAAAAGACACTAGAAAAAAAGTTTTACCTACTAGCTAGTAGATCTAGGGGAAAGGGTTTATGATTATATTATCTTAGCAGTACAGCATGTTAATGGTTTGACCTACAAAGAAAACAAGACATTCGGCTGTAAAATCCTTTGTAGATGTCATGTCAGTTACACAACTTGCTTTGTTTAAAATGCTGTTATTGTAGATAAAATTAATCTGCTGATTAACATACAAACAAATTACTGAGCATGCTGTCATTAGGTGATTTACATTTAAAATACATGTCACATAGCTCCAAATATAATCCAATTTAAAGCCTGAAACAAGTGTTTTTTGTTGTATTTTATAGTCATATACTGAATTCACTTCGGGCGGCACGGTGGTGCAGTGGGTAGCGCTGTCGCCTCAACACGGTGGGTCCGGGTTCGACCCGCTCTGTGCGGAGTTTGCATGCTCTCCCCGTGTCTCCATGGGTTCTCTCCGGGTTCCCCGGCTTCCTCCCACCTCCAAAAGCATGTGCTTCAGGTTGATTGGCCCGTCCCAAATTGCCCATAGGAGTGAGTGTGTGCATGCATGGTTGTCCGTCTTTGTGTGTGGCTGCGCGGTGCACTGGCTTCGTGCCTGGAGTGTCCCCCGCCTCATGCCCTATGCTGCTGAGATAGGCTCCAGCTCCCTGTGACCCGCTACGGCGGGTGAAGCGGCAGAAGATCAATGAATGAATGAGTGCACTTCATTATGACTGCGATAAAGAGGTGTCTCATCTGGGATATACCCCACCTCTCGCCCACAGCCAGCTGGGATAGGCTCCAGCATAACCTCTGACCAGCATGGATGATTTCGATACTTTGTCCTTCAAGAAGAAGATGATGAAGAATGAATAAATGAAAAGATTGAGATGAATTATTGTGAATCTTAATTCTTCATTGCAGCCAGTAGGTGGCAGCAGCACAGTGCAATAAAACTCCAGCAGCAGGTCACTCATAAGTCATTCTCCCCTGTGCTCAATTTGTCTCCGAACTGGAGCAGACTCTCTCTAGGATCATCTTATTTTCATGACGTTTAAATACACAGGACCAGTAAAAAGTTTGGACAACCCTCCTTCACTTGTATAAAAACATGTGCCCCAACTTTTGTCGGATATTTTTGGACAAGAAAACAAACCCATTAAAAAATCCATTCCATTGCATGTGAAATAAGTAGTTGTCAATATCTAGAACTTAATGGAAGTTCAGCTTAAATGCTAAACATAAACACACATTAAAACATAGCCTCAGACAACCGCATTGCTTGACTCAGTCTGTTCCATCTGCAGAGAGAGATACGCTTCAACTATCTCTGGGGATTGTGGGGGTCGTGACAATAAGGCACTGTTTTTTCAGAACTCCTGAGCTGAGTGGCACTGGCATTTTTTAGTACGGAAATATATAAAGTACAATTTATTTCCAACCTAAGATTTTCATCTAAAGGAATATGATGCAATGACACCCCTGAGAATGAGACAACGGGTGTTCATGACACATAGAGATGTGTTATTAATTAGTCAATTACTGACTTAATATTTAAACTGAACTTAAAAGTAGCTTTTTGGTGCCGTATTTATAAGATCACGATACAATACATACATACTTTATATGACTTCCAAGGGAATCTAATATTTTATATTCTATTTATATAATATAACTGCTTTGTCTTTATTTGTGAAAGCTAAGGTTTTGGCTCAGTTATATGCAAATTAATTTATCTGCAGGAACACAACATGTTTAAAAATATTTATTCCTTTTTTTTTGTCTGCATGTGTTCTCATTGTTTGACCCCATAAAAGGGGGTCAACTTTTTAAGAGATCAATGCTTGTTTTAGTTTTGCAGCAAAATCTTTTATATATTTTAATGCACGCATGTGACCATCACCAGTCCCCTCTGGGATCTAAGTTGTCATTCTTTATTAGGATTTCCTATTGTGAGCCAGAGAGGGAAGTGCTGCACCTCTTAGTTGAGGGGGAAGCAAAAGAAGACAGGGAGAGAAAAAACACAAACAAGGTAGTGGATAGGCAGGCAGTGCTGTTGGAGTGAAAGAGATTTGACCTGTTTTATTATATTTCACAACTGATACCTTAATACCAATGTTATAAAATATCAGAGTAGGCCACCAGAGGAAAACAGTGTAGAAGGAAGATAGTGGGCATGAGATTGTGATGTCTGAAGGGAGACCCATCACATTCTAACAAAACCCAATGGTTCTCAACAATTGGACTTGACAGAAGCTGGTAAGCCCTGAACCAACATGCATGTGTTATGGAAACCGATGCCCAGAGAGGCTACCAGAACCCAGCAAGGCCAGGCTAGCTGAGTGCCCCCAACCCCAGTAGCCAGGAGCATCCAGAAGCCAAAGAGCCACCCGGGGCGCCGAGAGCCACGTAGACCCAGAGACCAAGAGGAGGCAGTGGCTGTGGCCACCCAGGACAGGCCCAAGAGGCACGGGGTTATTCTTATGGCATTGTCCATGCCGGTCATGTCGTTATTTTTGCAAAGTTTTTGGTGGTTTTCGGAGGATAGTTGTGCTGCCACTTTGACCAGGACAACCCTCTGATTACAATCTCAATCCATATTTCTAGTTAAATGGTTCAAATAAGTAAAATGTCACTGCCTGGAAATAAATGAAAACTGCTTTTTGCCACGACTGAGCTTAATTGAATTTACAATATAAATGTTAATAACAATAACAATAACAACAATAATGTTACCCCAGAAGAAAAAGCCATATAACTCACTGTCAGATTGAGAAACAGGGCCTTTCCACGGAGGATTAGGACGGAAATGTGGCTCAAAATGCTGAATCAGGTCCACATGACAGACTAAAAGGTCACACTGAGGTCACATCCTGGAGAGAAACTGGGTATGCACATGCTTTCCTCTGAGTGTCGTTGGTCCCAGGGTCATCCCTTAACCTGTCCCACAACCTCAGTGGCTCCATAATCAAACTGCAGTCGGACAACTACAGTCATACAGGAGTGTAAACAAACCAAGTCCCTTGAGGCCACAGAAGCTCGATCTGGTCTTGTGACAGCATAAAACAGTCTTCTGTTACTAACGCTGGTCTTGTAGCAGCGGAATTATAGCTAAAGACTTTTGGCATCATTACCATCTGGCAACAAACCTTTGTGTCACAACACATCTAAAAAATTTTTAAATTTAACTGAGTACCAGGATGACAGAATTTGACAGAATACAGCTGGAATCTACTATAATACAGATATGACAAAGACTTTTGCACTAAATCTTAAGAAACACACAAACTGTCTATGTAGATCATTGTGCTTTGGATGTTTCTCCTGTAAAGCTCACTAAAACGAAATGAAGCTCCACCTGGTGCCATTGCCTGCTGGGGGAACTACAGATGCAGATCTTCTTCATTCACTTCGCTGATGAACACCTTAGTCAGTGAAGCATGAATGATCTGGATTAAAACCAAAATCTGGTACATTGTTCTTTAGGCAATACCGTACATCACCAAAATCTGTTCATTTTCAGCTATTTCAAACAAATGCCGGCAAAAGCCATAATCTCCTTGCTGGGCTTGCACCAGGAGCTAGTATGACTAAGCCACTGTGGCTCAGTGTAAACAAATTGAGTAAGCCACAAAAAGCCACATTCTGTGTCCAAGACAGCAGCTTGCTATAATAGCAAGTAAAACTTTCAAGTAAACATTGAGTAATATTTTGTATGACTGTATTTTCACATAGTGAATGCAAGTTTTCAATTGTTGGGGGGTGTAAAACCACACTTGTCGTGGAGTATGTGTGTGGGGGGGATACCCGGTCCGGGGGGCCTCCCCCGGGAAATTTTTTAGAAAGTGGGGTTGCTTTCCTGCATTCTGGTGCATGCTGAGGGCAAAATCTTCTGTTCAGTTTACCTACAAAAACACACTGAAGTCAATAGTTCAAACTTAACTATCTTTTAATTTTTTTAATTCAATCCTACTTTATGCAGGTATAAATGTGAGATTCAACAATTGAAAACTTGCATTCACTATGTGAAGATACAATCATACAAAATATTACTCAATGTTTGCTTGTTAAGTTTTACTTGCTATTATAGCAAGCGAGGTGAATACACATTTACATGCATCGCTGGTTATTTCTTTCGGTCATAGGGATCAAAGGTCTAAGACTACAAAAAAGTATTGATAATATCTTTCATTTACCTTCTGATCGGTCTGTCACCACTCCTACCCTCTCTCAGCATTCACCATTTTTGATTAATTAGTATTTTTACACAAATTCTACTGTATGACACTGGATTATTAATTTCTTTAGATCGATCGTCCTCGCCTTGTCGTACACCAATTTGCGGGTTTAGCTTGTAAAAAAAGAATCTTTTTGTTTTTCATTGGACGAGAGGAGGTTATGACCCGAGTGTATATTTAATGATCGGGAGCGTTCGGGTCACTTCGGCTAAATTCCGTCGGCATGCGGAAATAGCGGAGCTAGTGAGCGGAGCTAGTGAGCGGCGCTAGCGAGCGGCGCTAGCGAGCGGCGCTAGCGAGCGGCGCTAGTGGAAATAGCGGCGCTAGCCAAAATAGTGGCTCTAAAGAGCGAAAAGTTGTAAGTTTTAGCCTTTCTTCCATAAAAATAAGAACGCCACTGTGGCTAGACAGTCTGAAAATCTCGTAGCCAATCTGGAATTTACTTCGCCTATGGCGAAGTGGCGAATGGCTAGCGTGAGCCCAGCCTTGGTGGAGCTCGTAAAGCTCTCAAAATCTCTAACTGTTCACCACATTTATAGAAATCAGATTCATTTCCATCATGAAGTCTCTGAGGCTGCATTTAGACTGCAGGCATATTGGATTTCTTGCCTTATCTGATATTTAGGGTTGACTATTCACACTGTTTTTAGCAACTGTCCAAATGCGATCTGGCTCTGTTCAGACTGGGCAACATTATCGGCCGATGTGACAGATTGCCGTAACAACAACGTCGGGGCGGAGGCCTCGTTCAGTGCATGTAATGTGTGAGGTCATATAATTGAAATGGTGGCAAACATGAAGTTTTGTTACCTTAGTGTATTGGAGGTATCATTGACTGGTAGAGGTGGAGAAAATCTCACACACAACAACATTGTCAACTTCTTCCACCTTTTACCAATCCCTAATGCGCGACACTCTCGTCTTGCTCTCACCTCGCGGATATGACGTCATGGTCCACTATATCCGATCGAAGACACATCTGTCCATATCCGACACGAAACTACCTCCCCAATGTGATTTCAGTCCGTCACGCAAATATCGGACATCATGCGGATATCACTGTTTAGACATGCGATATAAATCTGGTAAAAATCGAATATAGGCGACCTGTCTGAACAAGGCCCGAGTCGCACTCATACCACTGCGGGGTATCATTGAAAGTCTGTGGTGCAAGTACAACTCTCTTAAACATTACATAATCTATGTACAAAGTACATCAAAATAGAGAGAGAGGATGATGTCTGTGTTAATATGATATCACAAAGGCATTATTTGCACCACTGATGTGAGCAAAAGCATAAATACAGTGGAGGAAGTAAGTATTCGATTCCCCACTGATTTCAAAAGTTTGCACACACAAATAACTAAACAGTCTATGATTTTTGGTCGCTTTATTGTAACAGCAAAAGATAGACGAAAATCTAGAAAATGCTGTAATATTTTTTAAAAATTGCATTTCATAGAGGGAAATATTCGATCCCCAACTAATCATGAGCAATGTTGGCTCCAGTCCTGTGACATATTCATAATTCCAGTTGTTAACTGCATGAGAGACATTCATTCATTGTCTACCGATTGCTCAGCTTGGCGGGTTACAGTTGCTGGAGTTTAACCCAGATAACTTGCGGGCAAAAGATGGGGGACACTCTGAGCATGATGCCAGAACACTGCAGAACCACATGAAAGACAAACAACCAGTCCTGCAGACACTCACGGTCAATTTGGAGTGATCAATTCACCTAAGGTGCATGTTTTTTTGTGGGAGGTGGAAAGAAGCCGAAGGACCCGGAGAGAACCCACACAGACACGGAGAGAAAATAAAAAATCTGCAGAGCGGGACTGTATAAGAGATGCCTGTCCCAAATTGTCACCTGTGTAAAAAGCCATCTGCCCAGACACAGTGACATCTCCACCATGGTCATGACCAAAGAGCTGTCTGAAGATGTCAGGGACAAAATTGTTGACCTACACAAGGCTGGCAAAGGCTACAAAACCTTAGGTAAGAAGCTGAGAAGGTGAAACTATTGGTGCAATTATTCTGAATTGGAAGAAGTACAACAAAACTGTCAATCGCCCTAGGGTGGGGCCCCATGCAAGATATCAGGTTGTGGGTCTCAATGATCATGAAAAAAGTTAGACCAGCCTAGAACTCCATGGGAGGAGCTGGTCAATGATCATAAGGCAGCTGAGACCACAGTCACCAATAAAACTATTGTAATACACTGAGAATCAAATAAAGATAGTTAATAAAGATAGAAATAAAGATAGTTAAGTTTGAACTATTGACTTTAGTGTGTTTTTGTAGGTAAACTGAAGAGAAGATTTTGCCCTCAGCATGCACCAGAATGCAGGAAAACAACCCCACTTTCTAAAAAATTTCCCAGGGGAGGTTTAAAATCCTGCAATGCACGCAAGGCACCTCTGCTCAAGAATGCTCACATCCAAACCCATCTCAAGTTTGCAAATGAACATATTTATGACTTCAAGAGAGACTGGGAGATGGTGTTGTGGTCAGAGAAGACCAAAATCGAGCTTTTTGGCCACAACTCTCCTCGCATTTGGAGAAAGAGAAATGCTGAATGTAAGCCCAAGAACACCATCCCCATCAGCCAGCATGGTGGTGGAAGCATTCTCTTTGCCTCATCGACGGAAAGTTTCGGTGAAGAGAATCGTGTGTGATAACCTTTTTGCCTCTTCCAGGACAGAGAAAATGTGTCATGGATGGGTTTTCCAGCATGGCAATGACCCATACCATACAGCCAAGAAAGCAAAGGAGTGGCTCCATAAGAAGCACATCAAGGTCATGGAATGGCCAAGCCAGTCTCCTGACCTTAATCCTATAGAAAATCTACGGAGAGAGCTGGAGCTTTGAGTTTACAAACGCCAACAACAAATAAACAAAGTCAATGAGTCTGCTGCAGAATTGAAACCAAACGTTGTGCCATTGTATTTTTCTTGCTGTGCTGACAATAGTAGCCTCTTTGCTGTCTGTGGATGCAAAAAAGTCTGACCGGGGCCGTACTGCGCTTACCCAAAGGAGCTTTGTCATCATCATTTTCAAACAGTTACTTTTTCCTTGTTTACACAACACTAATTCAGTGGCATTTTGAAAAATTTCCACTCTGGAGCCCGTTCACAAAAGATTGCAGTTTCAGTCCATGAAAATGCAGTTCTCGGATCAACACACGGCCAACTGCAACAAAAAGTTTCCATTTTTGATTGAAATGGGTCCCAAACATAATGTTTCGTAATCTAAAATTACAAATAATTTGTGGATTTTAGTGTCTACAGTACACAACAAGATTTTGAAATTTGTAAGTAATCTGTATACAAAACGAACAAGGCTAATAACATATCAGCTGGACATGATCTTCAGGACCTCGGATGATATAACAAACTTGATTCTGTTGTGACATCACTGCATGGAATCAGGAAGCCGCTCCTGTGAACATGGGTCTTGCAGTTGGACGAGGAAAAATTTGGACAAAAAAATTTGGGAATTTAATTACTGAAATCTTGGATGCAGAGTCCTCCAAGATGAGGGGCACATTTAAAAAAAAAAAAAAAAAGCATCTGTGAAGTATGCGGGTGAAGAAGGAAATTTTTAGCCCATCCAGATTAATATGGGACGTCTCTTCTGTAGTCTGAACAGTCACACACCACATGAAAACTGATTTTTGTGGGACAGCTTGAAATCACACTCGGGAGGTAGTTTCATATTGCATTTGGACAGATGCGTGTCAGTCTCCAAACACACCTAACCGTTCTGACTGTCCGTGACATCGCGCCGCAGGAGCCAATGTGCACTATGGCGAGTGGAGGACACCTCCGCCCTGATGTCGTTGCTGCGGCAACCTGTCAAATCAGCTAATAATGTGGCCCAGTCTGAACAGAGCAAGATCACATTTGGACACTTGCTTAAAACAGTGTGAACAGTCAGCCCTAAAAATCGGATTTTAAAGGCTTGTAATCCAATTCGCCTGCAGTCTGAAAGCAGCCTAAGTGCACACCGCATAAATAACCTGCCATTTGTGTGCTAGGAGACAATTAATAATAAATGAGATATACAGTGTTTAGAGGAACAAGTGTTGCCAGGTAGACAACACTTTTTTCAGGGACGACAATGCCAAACCACATTCTGCATGTATTTCTACTATATCACTCTGTTGTAAAAGAACCCTGGTGCTAAAGTGGCCTTCTTTCATGTCTGACTTCTCATTTATTGATAATGTTTGGCATTGTAAAACAAAATATGATAAAGGGGACCCTGAACTCTTTTGCAGCTGAAATCCTACATAAGGAAGGAGTCTGAAAATCCCTCTTTCAAAATTACAGCAATTATTCTCCTCAGTTCCCAAACACTAAGTGTGTAAAAAAAAAAAGTGAAGCAACACAATAGTAAACACGACCTCAAACAATGGCAAATTCAAGTAATACAAAAGGAGATACTTTTTAAAACAACAACAACACTCCCCTGTTTCAACCTTGTGCCATTGTCAACTGTGTTGTCTTTGTGCTATTTTCAATTACATACATATTGTAATGATGTTTTGTAATGACAAAACAGTTTTTATTCACATTTTGCACAGTGTGGCAACATTTTGGAAGCAGGCTGTAATTGCATTACCTGCAGCAATCCTTCAGCAGCAGAGACAATAAGTACCGTATTTTCCGCACTATAAGGCGCACCTAAAAGCCTAAAATTTTCTCATAAACCCATAGTGCGCCTTATAATCCGGTGTGACTTATATATGGATTAATATTCATATTAATATTGGTTAAAACATCATCGCTGAAAAAAAGCCGGTAGTCTGGCCGCCAGTCATGTCGCACTCCGCCACCAGAGGAGCACCTTCACAAGGCACTCAGGCCAACGACCCCTAACAACGGTAGTCAAGGGGCGTCACCGAAGTCCCATGAATGCAATCATGACTGCCTGAGCAGCGCAGCTCAATCTAGTGGACGGATTGCGCAACTACAGTCGCTACAGTTTATCAAATAAATTTTATTTATTTTTTATTGTGTGAACTTTATAATCCGGTGCGCCTTATATATGAAATAAATTATAAAACAAACAAATTATTGAGGGTGTGCCTTATAGTCCAGTGCGCCTTATAGTGCGGAAAATACTGTACATCCCTGATGACTGCCATTAATCCTTAAGGGACAGTAGACTAATTTTATTAATGATTAAAATCTTCCAACACACTGATGAACATTAAATCCCATGTTGTTAATATAGGCATAATGGTATTTAAATTCCAATCACTTGCCACATCTTGACTACACACACTAGTCCCTACTGAAAATGTTTTGCAACTTCTAAAATCCAGTTAAGAACAAAAAATATTTTTAGGTGTGTCTCAGTAGAAGGGAATTAATATCCGTGCAATGCAGTATTTACACAAAAGGTAAATTAAACTGACCCTCTATAAAAAAAACAAAAAAACAGTACTATTAGATGTGCAGTGAACGTAAGCCACAAATGGTAACATAAAGAATGTTGTTCAAGAGGACAACTATGAGGACTACAATTCAGCTATATTTTCCCAAACGCTAATGTAAAAGACGAGGAGAAAATTTTCTAGTACAAAAATGGTACCTTGTTGGTATGCAAATAATGGGAGATAGAGCAACAGGCAACTTCCTTCTGTAGTGGGAAGATGCCTTGGACACATCGGCAGTGCTCAGGAGGTAAACTGGCACATCCCACTGCCAGTTCACACTAACTTTTTGTTATAGTTGAAAATAGTTGAAAACTAATTTAATAATTTATGTCTCTGATACTTGTGTATAGTACTGTAGTGGAAATCCGGGTCAGCCTTGGTGTCACCCGAAGTTATACCAGACGGGCTCTGGTATACTGGTGGATACCCGGCGGCAACAAAGCTCTGATGTCAGTCACTCAGTCAGTCATCTTCAGATTAAAACCACTGTATCCACCGCAGCAGGTCACGGGGAGCCGGAGCCCATCTTGGCGGCATAGGGCGTGAGGCGGGGGACAATCCGGGCACGACGCCAGTGCACCGCAGAGCCAAGCTCTGATGTATGGATGCATTTTTTTTAAAAATAAAAGGGAAAGTGTGCAATGCAATATCTGCAAGACAGAACTTGCCTAACACGGCAGCACAACTGGGATGTACAAGCTCTTGGAAAGGAAGCATGCTGTGGTTTGTGTCAATGATGAAGAGGAAGTGTTGTCTTGTAAGCTAACTGGCTAGTTAGCTGCAAATATTAGCATAAACAGAAAGCTAACTTACTACTTAGTCATATAGCTGTAAACATAAAATTAGCAATGACGATTTGAATCATTAGCTGCCCTTAGCACACAAATTTCATGCGTGTCTATAACATTAACAATATTAATAACACCTTGATTACACGTGCCTACCTCATTGTTGCTATGTTTGATGTCAAACACAAATTGAGGGGGAAAAAACGTGAAATAATATATTTTTGTGTTGTTGAGGCAAGTGCTTTTTCCTTATTTTACTCAGCTGTTTGCTCTTTATGCTACACAGTAAAACAATTGTTTGTTGCTACAAGCATATTTCATAAAAGGTTAAATGAACTATCACCTTAATTGTCTTTGTTTTTAGTAAGCATATCCTTTAAACACTTCATGATGAAAACTAATGATGCTTGTATAAGAGCAGCTTCATGCTGGTGGTATAAGGTGTATGTTTTAACATTCATCTTACATATGATCGATTATAAAATTAATCATTTGTGGCAGCACTACAGCAGACACAAAAAAAAATCCCTGAAGGGATTCCAAAGCTGTTAAAATTAATCCACTGGACTTCAAGAAAGTTTCGCCTCTTATCTAAGAAGCCTCTTGGCTTCTTGGGCGTTTCGCCTCTCGTCCTAGAGGTCTCTTGAAGAGAGGCAAAAGGTTTTCAAGAAACTTTCTTAAAGTCCTGTGGATTGATTGAAACAGCTTTGGTGATAGCTGTTGATCTTGATGAGGGGGGGTTTCAGCAGAGTTCAGGGGGAGGGACAAAAGATTATTCCCTCTAGATATCCATTACTCAAACAGGCCCAGCATCAGTCATGACACACCCAGTCAATAACACACAAATAAGGAGGTATATACCTCACCATGACAGCATTGTAATCCTCACATCTGCTATTAAACCAGACAGGTGAATGGAGAAGGACTTACATTAAGTGTTGTGCAGGAGGGGGTGTGTGCGTGTGTGTGTGGGTGGGGGGTGGTACTGACAATGATCTTGGAGAGATGAGGAAACAATAACTTTTTATAAATTGTTGAACTGAAAAAGCTGGTTGGCAATGCTGCCATCTGTGTTAAGTACAAAAATGGCATTATCCTTCAACAGTCCTTTTTCCATAACAATCTGAAATGCACGCACGCACACACATTTTGATTGTTTAGTGTTATTTGTGTTTTTCTTGTGTGTATGTGTATGTGCTATGATGGGGTCCCCCATGGCATTGTCTTTACTTGAGACACACTGAGGCTGGTCTCGCCACCCAGCTCCACGGTGGAGATGTTGCTGCTGGCTATGAGAGATCAGAGGCCTGTACCATAAAGCTGGATTACGGCTTAGCGAGATAACTTCAGGCTTAACCCTGGCTTTTTGGTGCCATAAAAGTGGCTGACTTTCTATCGGGCTACACTGTCGCGGTAACCTATGCTGAACACCTAACCTGCTCCGGGGCAGGATAAGTTCAGGATAAGAGCTAAGCAGGTATAACAGCCCCACCTACTGACCAATCAGTTCTCTTGGAAAATGGGCTGTCCGTTTTATGAGAACCCGGTGGATCTTAATGCACAGCTTGTGCGAAGAGCGCTCAGGTGCGAGAGAATATTTAGAAATCGCTGTAATCCTTTCAAATTGCCGGAACAATCACTATACGAAAGGTACAGGTTTTGGGGAGAGGGGTCACATCACATCTGTCAGCTGCTGGAGCCTTAAACCAGTAATGTAACGCACCGCAACCACGCGATGACAGTCCTGCAGACAGTGCGCATTGCACTGAGATTTTTTGCCACAGTTAATATATTTCTTAGTGATGTTTGTAATTATGATGTCCTTAAATCCCTCGTTGGATGGGTTACAAGCAAGCCACAGATAAAATGCAATTAACCAATTATTTGTTTAAGTAAATCATGGATTGATTCATTCATTCATAGGTACTTTTATGGATTCTGTTGGCGATGCCGAAAACCTCGGGAAGAACACAGTATGTAGAGCCATTCATAAAGTCGCAGGGGCTACAATAACATGCCATAACGAAAAATGTCATACACACATACATTTATGAAACACACAAATGTTACTGTAGTCAGATATACAAGTGCAGTCATAGTGGGGAAGTAATATTATAATGGCACTAACTTCCGCATTGACACAGTCGGCAATTTTTTGCCAGCGATCCTCATGCCGTTTGGCAGCTGCAACTGTGTTGGTTTTTGCCTGGATTATTGATTTGTATTGCTCGTATTTTTTAATTATTATTGTTTGCTCCTCCATTGTGAAATATGCGGCTCAGGCCGGTTTGCTGCATGTTTGAGATTGGTCGCATGCAGCAACCTTCGCCCTTTTTATGTGAGTGCACACAGATCTAGAGTGGACAAGCCTGAATTGAATTAGTGAGTTGATAGCCGGCTTTATGGTACCGAAAATCCGGGGGGCAGATGTCTCGGTAAGTGAAGCCAGATAAGTGAGAGGAAGCCCGGCTAGGTTAATCAAGCTTTATGGTACAGGCCCCTGAGGCCTGTACCATAAAGCGGATAGCTGGCTTTATGGTATAAGTAAGTGGCTGCGGTGCGTTACATTACTGGTTTAAGGCTCCAGCAGCTGACAGATGTGATGTAACCCCTCTCCCCAAAACCTGTACCTTTTGTACAGTGATTGTTCAGGCAATTCGAACAGATTACAGCGATCTCTAAATATTCTCTCGCGCCTGAGCGCTCTTCGCACAAGCTGTGCACCAAGATCCACCGGGTTCTCATAAAAAGGACAGCCCATTTTCTAAGAGAACTGATTGGTCAGTAGGTGGGGCTGTTATATCTGCTTAGCTCTTATCCTGAACTTATCCTACGCCGGAGCAGGTTAGGTGTTCAGCATAGGTTACCGCGAAACGTAGCCCGATAGAAAGTCAGCCACCTTTATGGTACCGAAAAGCCAGAGTTTAGCCTGAAGTTATCTCGCTAAGCCTTAATCAAGCTTTATGGTACAGGCCTAAGGTGGAATGTTTTACTAACAAACATGCTCAGTTCTTGAGAGGACAAGTCGTCTTGTACCTGGATTCTCCCAACAAGACACTGGAAATTTTCTTTCAGGGTGAATCATAAAAATATATCCTACGGTGTTTCGAATGTGGGTATGTGGGGCACAAACAGGTCAGATGTCCTCAACACAAGCCAGTTAATGTACCTGCTGTTAATGGTGGCAGCCTGAGTGGTTCAACAGCTGGACCAACATAGAGCGAGGCTGTTAAAGCCCACTTGGCTCCAGTGAAGGTGCACCAATGTCCGTCAGCTGAGACCGCAGTTTCAGAACCAGAACTTGCTGTGGATGACTTGACCGCTGGTCAGCAATCAACAGTGCACTCCAATGACAAGTCATTGGGAGGAAAATCCCATTATGGGGCCAACGGCACAAGGCACCAAGAGTTCCTATAGTAAAAAACAGTCATACGAAAGCTGTGTGAAGGTTTTGAACCTTCAGACTTTTGATAGAGTCAGGGAATCAAGGTAGACTGTTGTGTTCGGCTCTAGCTTTTCCCCTAATGGCAGCTGCTTGATCTATTCTGAAACAGAAACTGGGGGGGCTCTTTGGTCTTCTGACGAGATTGGTGGATGGGTTCGGAGAGGTGATCTCCATTCCCCTTATTTTTTGAACCAAATATATACAAAATTATATGACATTGATTTCAATAAATTTATCTTTGCTACTGCAAAATTCAGGAGAGGATTCTTCTGACCCTCCTCATATTTTCAGTGTTGGTTGCTGCTTGGCTGAGTGTCGAGTAGGCTTTTGACAAGCTCACAAACACCTCTAGTTTTAAGGCAGTGTGGTCTTGTACTCATGGGGTTGCATTTTTAATTTTAAATGTGATGGAAGTCTGAACGTGTAAGTATAATAATGTCAATTCTTGCACTGATAAGAATCTATGCCATAATTTAATGTTTTATAAATCTGTGTGACAAGCCGATATACAGCACAATATCTTGTGTTGTGATATTGGTTATTCATAATAGTTCTTATTTCAGTAAGGAATGTTAGGATACATTTCTTAATCATCTGCATTTGTCAAGACCCTGTGCTACAAAATATAACCTCTGGGATGACACAATAAATATTAGAAGTGCTTTTATGTGAGCAGAAACTCGTGAATTGATATCACATTGATTTCATATGGTCCAACATGCCTGATCTAGCATGATGTGGAGAGCAGCAGAACCCAAGATCAAAGCCAGCCTGTATCTGTCCTGTACACAGCACTCAAAGCAAGCTTATCTCTTTACTACACGGGTAAAAGCACACATCATCACAGGCAGGGGCTAAAACAGGACAAATGAGAGTTAAGCTGCTTTCAATGTTAGCTTCTCCTGGAAAGATGAATCCATAAATATGTAGAAGGCATACATCTAGGCTTTATTTACAGGTTAGATGACTGCCAACTCAAACGAGCATCACAAGACCAACAATATAAAATAATTTCTAAAACGTATAACAAATTAAAGAACAAGGCATCTATGATAATATGAAATACAAATTGTGCAAGACTTTTTAAATGTGGGTGAACGTGCGGAACACGTAAATTTGCCTTTGTGACTTTTGTGTCATAGTTGATATTTAACCTGTGATAGAAAATAGGTAAAAGTAGAAAGCAGCAGCATAAATTCTATTTCTAAATAGCAATATAAAACATATAAAAAGTATTAACCCTTGGCTAGTCCTCCACTTATGACTATAACACCAATATGTTATGAGGCGGGAGTTGGTAAAGAATCTGAAAAAAATATCACCTTACATTTATTTACATGTAATCGTCTAGAAAAATACAGATGGGTCATCAGTGGAGTGCCAGTGTCCAGAATTGCATAGTGAATTTATTTTCAAATGTCAGAAAAAGGGCCTAAATTTCTTCATCTGGATGTGATCATTACATCACACCATAGGAACTATGGAGAACGCCAACAGCAGTCATTTGATGACAAAAGCAAAACAATCATAGATTTGATTTCCACTGTACTTTTTGTATTGCAAATTTCCTAGTTCAGGATCAATGATGTATATCCGTCTATATCTATTTCTGTGGACACTCAAAGCGCTCAGAGTGATTCCATTATTCATTCAATTCTCTTGCCCCAGGACACAACGACAGATGACTGAGGGAGCATGATTCAAACCACAGACGATCTTGCTCTACCACCTGAGCCACTGCTGCCCCCAAATCAGCATTACTGTGTGTTTCTCAGTGTGACAGAACTACAAAAGGAATCCATGTTACAATGAGCAATCCAAAGCTAAAGACAGAAAAGATGCACGATATTAACTGTTTCTGCTAATATCAACACCTACTAGCATCCCATTGTCAGTATCTCTAAGATAAGGTATAGTTTCATATTTCTTGCACCAAAAGAAGAAAGTGAAACAATATGTTTGGCTTTTTAGGCCACACAGCATGACTCTACATTAGAGGTTCAAACCTCCCTGCACACCTTTTGTTTGATTAATTTGACTTTATATTAATGTGTATTTATTTTCTATAATTTGATTACTTGAGAAAATATATATTCCCCAGTCATATAAATTATTAGTCTGACATATACTGTGTATATGTAAACAAAATTGTCTGGCATGATAAATCAGTGATAAACAAATTGGTCAGTGGTCCTGAATGCAGTTACACCTACATCCTGCTTAAAGACACGTTAAACATAATGCAAGGGACACTCCCTGACAGGGGTCCCAAGTGAGCAGAAAAACGAGGACAAGATATGCTTCACACAGAGGAACAGACAGACTGATCCACATTTGTCTAATCTGCAGCCCTGCCCTGAACAAATGTAACAGGAGAGCTGTCTGTTTGTATTGGAAACTGGAGCTGCCTTTGCACTCAGAGGGGAAAACAAGGTAAGGGACTTTAACCTGCAAGTGCAACAAAAAGACAGTCAGAAAAGCAGAGAGCTGGATATAGAGGCAAGGTGCTGTGCACACAGGCACATACAGACACGCCTCATCTGATTTGCATGGGTGTACAGATGTTAAAAAAATGTATCACACACACACACACACACACACACACAACACACCACACACACACACACACACACACACACACACACACACACACACACACATACACACTTTTTAACAGATTGTGAGAATGTGTTATTCCTTCAAAATCTCCAAAGGAAATTACATACAGGCTACTTAAAGAAAATTCATAAAGACGACAGGCTTTCAACATGGGACCATGCAAATTACGTTCCCACCACAGTGTTGGGTAGTAAACAGACTGAGGCTGATGAAGCTTTCACTGGAAAGGTAGACAACACCACAGAAAAAAGGACTTACTTCAAAAATAAAGAGGATAGAGTCCAGCTCCTCCCTTTGAGATTTATTCCCTGAAACAGAATCAAGCAGTTGGATTTAACCACATAACCAGGAGCTACACTGCATTAGCTTCATCAATAATGTACAGATATACAGGCCATTTTGCTAACACTTATTCAAAACAGCTTGTGTTACCATGAGAGCATACTCCCAGTGAGAATGAATCCCCAAACACCCAGTAATGCTGGAGTCAAGCACAACACATCAGTATACTGGACATATACAAAAAATACTTCTCTGTGGATTGATACTCATTGCCTTTGTAAATGTAGGGCTGAGGGAAATAAACCAATAACACTTACAGAGTAGGAATATGATTCATTATTGAACCAATGTGGGTGTTGGTAAATTAGTGTGCAATTAAAATGTATGCACTCACCTTTCAGTTTTAAGTTGCTTTCCAGTGTAATGAAATTTTCATAGAAGATAAAATAAATCTGAGAACAGTTGCTCTCGAAGAATGCCTTCAGTTCACCCTTGTCAATGTTATCTGTGGAAGGGAAGAACATGCAAACAATGACATATTGAATTAACATGAGACAGATAAGACATATTTCCAGGATTTTTCTTTGCCCTTTTAGCTAAATTAAATACATGCACACCAGCAAAGATACATTGGTGTTGCAGCCAGTAGGACAATTCAAATTTTCTTATCGCAGCTTGAAAGAGTATGGTGACTATCTCTGATCTGGATTACGGCCAGCCTGAGGTGCATCAAGGGCCACATGGGCTCAAGCCCATAACAATTATAGGTTGTACAAGTGTAATATCACAAAGAAAAACACTGACAAAGTCAGAAATTCTTCATCAAAAAGGACCCCTGCCATCATCCATAAATACGGAACTGTGGTAATGAGCTAGGTCTGGTCCGAGTAACCAAATATCGGCCCAGAGGAGTCCAGGCATATTACCAGCAATTAAGGTTCACCTTCTGTTCTCCCTCTACCACATGGCAAATTAGCAAAAGTCACAGAGGCAGTCATGGGGCCTGCCAGATTTAAGAGGTAAAGAAGACTCAGAAGATATTACACCAAAATTAAAGAAAAGACACTGAAGATGCATGATGCGAAGATCAAAAGAAAGAGTCAACTGCCTTTAATTTTTAGCCAAAGCAAGCAATTGTCTGAAGATCCCAGTACACAAGAAGGTCTCTGAAAAGTTAAAAGGTCTAGTGTGAATACAAAAGTTTGCAGGTATGCCTTCAAAGTGAATGTCTGTACTAATTTGTTCTAAAACTCAACCAAAAAAATAAATAAATGTAAAAATTATATATATATATATATATATATATATATATATATATATATATTTAGACCCTGTAGAGCGGGTCGTCCTATGATTTAAGATCGGCGGTTCGATTCCCGCTTCCGCCCCCCCAAAAATACCCGGAGTTGAGCTGACAGTGGGAGGTGTCAGCTAATCTCCGGAGCACTGCCGAGGCACCCTTGAGCTAAAGTAAGAGTAAAACATATACTATTTTGCCACCATTAGAAAGCATTGCTTGGGTTTTTCTGCATTGGCAGCAACAGCTAACCTAACTGGCTGTTTTTTGTTTGTTTTTTGTCGGTATGTGTACACTTTTAGGATGATAAACTGCCCTGCTGCAGGAAACACTCCTGTGTGAAAGTCCCGTGGGCAATACTGTAGATGTGCAGTGAACTATGGAGAATGGGCTGGGGCTTTCAACAAGACAAACACATCTAAAAGATAAAAAAGTCTTATTACTACTTTACCTGTCGGACATAAAATATCCCTGACCTCAGCATTTAGCCTGTTCTCAGGTATGTGCTGGAGCCTTCCATCTTCCATATCATACTTGCATATGCAGAATGTTTGACCAGAGTTGGCTTCAAACTACAGGTGATGTCACAAACCATGTTTGCCAGCCGGCCTCTTAAAATATAACTTTTTTTGGGGGGGGGGGGGGGTGAATTTTTTTATCCTTTACTACAGTTTCACCAAGCTCCCTCAGGTCACAGACAAAGATCTTTTTGGCTGAGTTTTATATGATCAATTTTTAGGGCTGAGTGTGGCAATGGCTCAGTTGGTAGATAATCAAGAAATAAAGTAGAATTGTACAAATCCAATTTTCTTGGGTGCACAGTGTTTCGTTTTGCGTGCGTCATTGTGTCTTTAACGCGCATTTTTTGTGACAGCGTGCGTTCCTGGGACGCAAGCTTTAAATGCACCTCCATTCAACAAAAATATTCACAATTTTTCTATTTCTCCACTTAAATTTCCAACCCGGAAATTGCTATTATGTTTTGATCTAGTTTCTCATCACAAGAGTCACCTGTGGAATTCTGCTTTACTAAAATTTACCCAACAGCAACACGACGTCTGCTCGTTTTACATGCTGCAGTGAGAGTGAGGAGCTACACTCTACAGAGCCAGCATAAGTTGTTGCTTATGCTTGGAGAGTCTTTTTGGTTTTCTCTCTCTATTAAACTCTTTTAAATGTCTGGTGATGTGATTAAGCACTATGCGAATACTGTAAAAGTAGATTGATTATCACCATTCCTCCAAAAAAGATGCAAAAGTTGGAGAAAAAGCAAGTGACAATGAGTGCTTTCTTGCATAAAAAATTATCAAAAGTTAATGAAGAAAAGGACAGATATTACTGACATACAGTATATTACTGAAATTTGTGTGGAGAGGGCCCTGTCGGCTTGGTGCAGTGTCCACAGAAGTCTACAGTACAGTATATGAATTAAAGGCAAAGAAAACTATAGAGTGAAAAGCAAAAGTAGAAAAAAAACTGCATTACTGTATTCTTTCTTTATTTCTATAAATGTTTATAATGACTACCAGGCTTTAACATTTTGATAAAATATCTAATTTTACTCGTTTTACTTTTACATTTATGCTATTAATAATAACATTCAAATTAAGTTTGGTTTTTATATTGTACTATTTGCAAAACTCAATCCTTGCCTGTTCTTCTGATGTATATTCTGTTATTACTTTTAGGATGCATAAAAAGTCATGTTGGGATGCACAAATCTTTTCTTGAAGCGGATCCCAGGGATGATCTTCTTTCTTTAGATAAAATGAACTCTGGGTGTAAAAAGGGAGGGGACCAATTTCATATGTCATACAGAACGTCAAAAGCTTCACCAACCGTCCTGCTTACCATCTGCTCAAAGCCCGAATCAGCACTGAAGCATGACGGAACGTGATGGGTGAAAAGAATAATGCATCTGAAGATGACAATCCTTGTAACCCCCACAAGACACTGGAGAATAGATGCATCAGTATATGACATTTCCTCCATTCATTTGTGTCCACCTGGACTAGCATATGTTTTTTTAGACTTTTAACATCGAGAAGATGAGTAAACTTCAGAATCACTTTAAAATCATTCAAGTAAGTCTTCTCCTTTCGGCTTTTCCCTTCAGGGGTCGCCACAGCGACTCAGTTGCCTCCATCTAACCTTGTCTTCTGCATCGTCTTCTCTCACACCAACTACCTTCTTGTCCTCTTTCACTACATCCATAAACTTCCTCTTTGGTATTCCTCTAGGCCTCCTGCCTGGCAGTTCAAATCTCAGCATCCTTCTACCAATATGTTCACTATCTGTCCTCTGGTTATATCCCAACCATCTCAGTCTAGCCTCTCTGACTTTATCTCCAAAACCTCTAACATGTGCTGTCCATCTGATGTACTCAATCCTGATCCTATCCATCCTGGTCACTCCCAAAGAGAACCTCAGCATCTTCATCTGTCTCCTGTCTTTCCCTCAGTGACACTGTCTCTAGACCAAACAACATCGCTGGTCTCACCACAGCTTTTTACATCTTTCCTTTCATTTTAGCTGAAACTCTTCTATCACACATCACATTTGACAGTTTTATCCACCTGCCTGTACATGCTTCATCACCTCTTTTCCACACTCCCCATTGCTCTGGACTGATGACCCTAAGCACTTAAAATTCTCCACCTTCTTGATGTCTTCTCCCTGTAGCCTCACTCTTCCACTTGGGTCCCTCTCATTCACACACATGTACTCTGTCTTACTGCGGCTAACCTTCAATCCTCTCCTTTCCAGGACAAACGTCCACCTCTCTAGCTTCGCATCCACCTGTTCCCTGCTCTCGCTACAGATCACAATGTCATCTGCAAACATCATAGTCCATGGAGATTCCCGGCTAACCTCGTCAGTCAGCTTGTCCATCACCATAGCGAACAAGAAAGGGCTCAGAGCTGATCCCTGATGCAGACTCACCTCCCCCTTGAACTCCTCTGTCACATCCACAGCACACCTCACCACTGTCTTACGGTCCTCATACATGTCCTGCGCCGCTCTAACATACGTCTCTGCTACTCCAGATATCCTCATACAATACCACAGTTCCTCTCTGGGCACCCTGTCATAAGCTTTCTCCAGATATACAAAAGCACAATGCAGCTCCCTCTGGCCTTCTCTGTACTTCTCTATCAACATCCTCAAAGCAAATACTGCATCTGTAGTACAGTATTTTCCGCACTATAAGGCGCACTGGACTATAAGGCGCACATTCAATAATTTGCTTGTTTCATAACTTATTTCATATATAAGGCGCACCGAATTATAAGGCGCACACAATAAAAAATAAATAAAATTTGATAAACTGCAGCGACTGTAGTTGCTCAATCCGTCCACTAGATAGAGCCGCGCTGCTCAGGCAGTCATGATTGCATTCATGACTTCCTGACTACCTTTGAATGGCCCTTATTGTTATGTTAATAAGCCATTCTGAGCCTCATCAAGGAAACCTGATCACTTGATCACTTTGCCATCTTAGAAAGAAGTCAACACGCATGTTAAAAAACCTGACATTAAAAACTGGTTAAATTCATTACGAGTGCAGTCAGTGCAAACAGAGTGGATTATTTCCTGATCTGAAGTTCGAAGCAGATATTTAAGCTCAGACGTTCGTCTTCGTTTATTAATTAAATATTGTTTCGATCGATCTGTAGTCCAGTCGGAGGTGAGGTGTAGCTATTTGCTGCTGTGTGTCCTAAACACACAGCAGCGTAGGCCCGAGTGCCTTGTGAGGGTCCTCCTCTGGTGGCGGAGAGCGGCATGACTGGCGGCCACACTGCCGGCTTTTTTTCAGCGATCATGTATTTAACCAATATTAATATGAATATTAATCCATTTATAAGATGCACCGGATTATAAGGCGCACCGCGGGTTTTATGAGAAAATTTTAGGCTTTTAGGTGCGCCTCATAGTGCAGAAAATACGGTACTCTTTTTTGGCATGAAACCATACCATGCTCACTTCTGCCCTTGGTCTAGCTTCAGCTACTCTTTCCCATAACTTCATTGTATGGCTCATCAGCTTTATTCCTCTGTATTTGCCACAACTCTGCACATCTCACTTGTTCTTAAAAATGGGCACCAGCACACTCCTCCATTCATCAGGCATCTTCTCACTATGTAAGATCCTGATGAACAACCCAGTCAGAAACTCCACTGCCAACTCTCCTAGACACTAGACATGACCTGGACCTCGTGCCTTTCCACTCTTCATCCTCATCCCTTCTCACTTCATTCTGACTAATCTTTGCTACTTCCTGGTCCACAACAGCCACTTCTTCTAGTCTTCTAGTCTAGTCTAGTCTTTTCTTCTATTCTCTCTCATTTTTCTCGTTCATCAGCTCTTCAAAGTACTCTTTCCATCTTCCCACTACACTACTGGCACCTGTCAATACACTTCCATCCCTATCCTTAACTACCCTAACCTGCTGCATGTCCTTCTCATCTCTCTCTGTCTTGCTAACCTGTATAGATCAGTCACTCCATCCTTACTTTCCAACCTAGCATACGAGTCATCATAAGCCCCTTGTTTGGCCTTTGCTACCTCTACCTTCACCTTACGCTGCATCTCCCTGAACTCCTCTCTACTCTCCGCAGTCCTCTCAATGTCCCACTACTTCTTAGCTAACCTCTCTCTGTATACACTCCTGTACCTCCTCATTCCACCACCAAGTCTCCTTATCTGCTTTCCTTCCAGATGACATGCTAAGTACTCTCCTACCTGTCTCCCTGATCACATTAGCCGTAGTTGTCCAGTTATGTGTGTGATTGTTCCGGTGGTGGTTGGAGAGGCCGTTGGAGCAGATTGGCAGCCACTACTCTGTCAGTCTGCCCCAGGGCAGCTGTGGCTACACACATAGTCTACCATCACCAAGTATGAATGAGGAGTGAATGAATAATGGATCCAATGTAAAGCGTCTTTGAGTGTCCAAAAAAGTGCTATACAGGTAGTCGTCGACTTACGACCACGACTAGGACCGACAGATCGGTCGTAACTCGACTTGGTCGTAAATCGACTCTTAAGTAAAAATTAAATCCAGCAGCGCTGGTTCTTGGCTGTGGGTCGTCCGGATCGTCAGCTGGGGCAGCGTGTGGGTTGGTGGGAGCGGGAGACGATCTTTTCATAATCATTGTGAGCTTTGTCTGAATTGTTCGTTTCTTTTTCTCCTCATAAATTTCACGATATGGACGGAAAGCGTCGTTTGCCATCCGTTCAATCCTTGCAAATGTTTCTATGTTCTATGTCCATTTCTTCAAAGTGTGCACGGAGTTTATTTAACAGGGAAAAGCCTTCTGACAAGCCTTTGGTGGTGAACATTTTTTCTGTTTCCTCCTCTTCTTTCTCTGCTTCTCTTCTCTCTTCTTCTTCCACTCTTTCTTCTTCCAGCGCGATCAGTTCTTCATACAGCGCGATCATTCGTGAGTTCTCCAAGGAGAGGTTTTTAGCCAGTTTCACTATTTTCTCCCGAATCTGATCAAGTTCTTCGTCACTTTCAAATCCAGCAGAAGAGTTCACGTAACGCTTGACAGTTTTTCCATATGCCATTCATACATTTCTCCGTCACAGCCTCCTAAGCAGCCCAGCCCATCAGTAGTGGGCTGGGCTATTGATCTCACGGTGTGACTGAACAGCGTGTGTGCGCCGTGGGGACTGAAGAGAGCGCGGGAGCCTCAGAGCGTGAGTACTGTGGCTGGAGGGAATGCCCGCGTTACCCGGACATTGTGGTCGTGAAGTCGATCGGTCGTAAGTTGTATAGGTCGTAAGTCGACGACTACCTGTATAAATCTAATCCATTATTGTTATTATTATTATTATTATTATTTGGACGCACCTCCTGACGCACCTCCTGACCACCCAGTCTTAACTCCTTCTTAAAAGTCATAGAACATTTTTCCTTTTTTAGCTTCCATCATTTCGTCCTCTGCACTGCCTTTGCCCTCTTCATCTTCTTCACCTCCAGAGTCATCCTACACACCACTGTCCTATGCTGTTTGGCTACACTTTTGCCTACCACTATTTTGCAGTCACTTCTCTCCTTCAGATTACATTGTCTACACAAGATGTAGTCTACCTGTGTGCTCCTACATCCGTTTTTATGGGTCACCCTATATCCCTGCCTCTTCTGGAAGAACAAACTCACTATAGCCATTTCCATCCTTTTTGCCAAGTCAACCACCATCTGTCCTTCTGCGTTCCTCTCCTGGATACCAAACCTGCCCATCACCTCCTCATCACCTCTGTTTCCTGCACCAACATGTCCAATGAAGTCTGCACCAATGACAACTCTCTCACTTCTTGGTATGCTCTGCGTGACTTCATCAAAGAACCAACCAGAATTTCTCCTTCTCCAGCTCACATCCTACCTGTGGAGCATACTAACAACATTGAACATCACACCTTTGATTTTTAGCTTCAGACTCATCCCTCTGACACTCTTTTTACCTTCAAGACATTCCTAACAAACTCGTCCTTCAAGATAACTCCTATTCCATTTGTCTACACCATGGTAGAACATCTTCAACCCTGTTCCTAAACTTCTTACCTTGCTATCTTTCCACCTGGTCTCCTGGACACACAGTATGTCTACCTTCCTCCTCCGCATCATGCCAACCAGCTCTGTTGGTTGTACCTTTTCTTGTCATAAAATCATTCAAGTAAGTATTCATGGTTAATTTATATGAGCAAGTCGGTAAAGAAAGAATGTAAAGTTTTAGAAGACAAAATGGCCAAACTTCAAGGTCGTATAAACAATAAAAATTTCAAAGTTTATAACACACACGCACACGCACACGCACACACACACACACACACACACACAACTTAAAAACAGTCAGATGTATCTTCGTATCTCAGGAAACTGCTGTAGTTGGTAAAGACAAAACAAAACAGCCTATTTTTCTGTTATTAGCTACAAAAACAACAAAAAATGATGTTGCTAATATCCCAGGAAGTGAAGATCCAGTGGACCATCCTTATTTGTCTCCAGAATAACCGGAAAAACTCTGTCATGTGTGTGCTAAATGTACCTATACTCCAAGGTGTGCAATGATACAATCAAAAGCAGGATTAATTTCATAAACTGACAATTGAAAATCTGACCAAATAAGTTAGTGAAAATGTAATGGTAAGACGTGTGAAATAAATTTGGTCAAACTTGGTGTCTCTTCAAAGCCAGCTATTTCTCATAATGACTAGCCAGAGAGTTCTAAACTACACGATAGCATCAGTGCCAGTGTGATGGTGGAAAAGGATGATGATGCTGCACTGTTTGTGAGGATGTAAATTAAGATTCCTTTAACTCAGAGCCAGGCACTTTACAGAGGATATCTACAATATGGAAATGTCTGGACACCATTTACAAAGGACGTCAACTAAGACAGTGATCATTTCAAAGTGAACAATATAGCAGGGAAAGCAGACACAAAATAATATGACAAAGTAGAGCCCAAACATGTAGGAGAAAAGATGACAGCAATCAAATAAAGTTTAGAATGATATAATATTGGAAATCATCTACTTGAGCCATGATTTAAGGAAGTATGACCATTAACATACAGTACAATAATCTGGAACCCTATTGGTCTATTTTGGCATGAATTGGTATTCTTTCTATACATCTTCTTGACTAGCTGTAGAAGTAATGATCAGGCTGAGTCCAACCTCTGAGCAAATGTTCTCTTGATTGTTTTATTCCTTGGTTGTTTAAATCTGGTTTGTAAAGGAACTGTTATCTTGAAAGGATGAATTTGTGCAGTGGTTATCACTGTTTAGTGCAATACTGTATTCAGCAACAGTCTCCACTCAGTGGGTTTCTCTGATGTCTAAGGTAACAGCATGCACACAGAAAAGAACCAATCTTATAGTCAAGACCCTAGAGATGCAGGGAGTGACACTGTATACTCTTGACCGAACAAGAAAACTGTGTCCTTCAATTGACACTTTTGAGTTTACAAGACTCGCATGTCATCAATGCCAAAATTATGCTGGATGAACAGCAGCTTTAGAGAGCCATGATCACTACTTTAATAGTAGGAAGGGAATTTGAGTCTACAGCTGGATGGGATAATAACTCAAGTGTTGTTCGCAGAACTCCTTTGTCTGAGTAAGATAAAGCTAAAACCAACCTTTGGTGGTTTGATGCACACATAATACCTCTTTTTTGTAGAAGGGAGACTTCGAATGGACTAAAGGAATAGAGGAGGGATAGAAGGGATGTTAAACTTTGCCAAGATTCAAGAACAAAACAAACCAACAAACCAGGGATCAGTAATAGCTCTGAACAGTTTAAATTACTAGAAATCTGTATTTTGCAACTGAAGCTAGATACTCAGGCTGAGGACCAGGTGCCAAAAAACAACGAAAACAACAACAAACAAACAAAAAACAAAAATTGACTACTGTGCAAGGGGATCATTATGCCGTCTTTGTAAAAACTGTATTAACAATGACAAGAATGGCTGATAGTGATAACTTAATGATGCAGAACACTGTAATCTTCCCAAGTAGAATATAGACCAGCCATGGAAGGTTTTGGTTTGATGTCACTATACTCCTTTGTTATACATTTCCTGTTTGCTGTCAGGGAAGGGCAGATGTTCCAACCCCATGTGACTTAACCAGCTGGAAAATACGGAGCAGCCAGAGTAGAGGACCAAAATATAATATTGACGAGGACATGAGAACATCTTCTCAATATATTTGATAGAGATAAACTTTCTAAAGTCAGAGTCATTTTGGGAAACTGGATGTTTTACAAATAAATGTTAGTGAAAATTTTGTATTTTCTGCCTCTGTGTTGGAATAATATACTTCAGCAGATACCTTCCTTTGCAGCAATCACTGCGAAGGAAGGTCTCCTTGTATGTATGTGTAAGCCAAGGGTCACGTGGGGTGTTGAACATTTGACTTTCAGGAAGTATTGGATAATCCTATGTCTTGCTTTTGGTGCAATACACTTTCTCACAAGACAGCCATGGAAAGGACACCGTCAATAGTCTCAGCAAAGAAGCATAATTTTTAACTTGGATAATTAATGTATGTTTCCATTGCTTGCTATTCTAATGAATTGGCGCGAAAAGCACTTGCCCAGCCAGCATTAAGAGCATGCAAATAGCAGTGTGCACACAGAGCTTGCTAGCCGAACAGGTGAAGGTCATTTCTTCAGCTGAATCCTACAGCATATTGACACAATTGAAACCAAATGCCTGGCTCCTGTGTCCAACACTCCATGTTCAAAAGTAATAGACATACAACACATGCAATATGTACTCACATTTAATGTTCAAGGGCTGTGCTAAACCATATTTAACCCCGTGGGCATTTTACAATCTATGTCTTTTATATCACGTGAAGCACAATCATTAATATGCCATGTCATACTCATATTCGTCCAATCAGGCCTTTGATCATTCATTTGCATTAGGTCTCGGCCAGGCAACACTGCAGGTGCACTAGATCCTTGCCAGAGAGGAGATGAGGAGAGAAAAGCTTTCCTTTGGCAGGCTGCTCTGATCAGACACAGAGGACTCTTTAAGGGCCCCACTTAAAGATGCTTGGGGGGCACCATCAACATGTAGTATAAGAAATACAGGGGAGGTAGCTAATGTGAATGGATGTGAATGATGAATGTGCGATAAGATGGCCCTTCTTTCCCTAAATGCTTATCTACAAACAAGGGACCATGAGAAAGAGACTGCGTACAATCCATCATATGCAAGATTAGAGAGGTGTATTGTTTTGGACACCAAAGGCCCACAAATAGACTTATAATCTGGATTAGTTCCAAATTATATATTTCTTCTGTTTCAATCAAAGTACGTTATTGCAGAATTACATGGGAATCTCATTAAATTTTGTTTGTCAGCAAGAGTATTAAAAACTCAATTATTTTCCGTGGATGTAAAGATCAGAAATGTTATGGATGATAATATTACTATCAGAACTAGCTTACAAGCCTCGCAAGCAATTAAAAAATTTGAAGACCAGATACAAAAACAGGTGGGGAACAATTATGGAAGACAGGAAATCCAAAGGCCTGGAAATCCCACCCCCACTTCAGCAACTACAGCACAATTTGGACTGGAAATTCTATCTGACATATCTGCCACTCTCTGTCACTCTCTCTTTTCCTTGCCCTGTCTCTATGCCCAGTGTATTTCTTTCCACCCAACTGGTTAAGGCGGAGTCTGGGTCCTGACCGGAGTATCTTCCTCAATGAGAGAGTTTTTCCCCATTGTTGCAGACAAAGACTGATCCATCCGAAAGTCTGCAATCAGGTCCTTTCTAAACTCCCAAAAAGAATGTCTCAGCAGATTAACCCAGGTGATGTGTCTCATGCTAATGATCCTCATACATATACAAAGGCTCGGGGAAGCTCACAATTTGAACGACCCCCCTTTGACACCCCCATCAACCATGTTGAGGAGCCAGACGGGTTTCAACTACGGTCGTTGAAATGTGCATAGCACTGACCACACCCCACGGAGTTAATAAGACCAGCCACCTTCAGAAGTGATGAAGCCTCTTGGATGAGAGGTGAAACATTTTCAAGAAACTTTCTTAAAGTCCAGTGGATTGATTTAACAGCTTTGGATAACCACAACCTGGATAACTGAGAACCTACGCAGACACTGTCGCTTATGCTTGCTCTGGATTCTGTTGGGTTTCACTGTGACAAACCTATTTGGGATAGGACAGGATGGCAGCGCGTGCACATACAGCTGCTCCTCTCTCTCCCACTAGAGCGGTTCTTTTGTGTTTTTTTACTGCATGTGGGTCTGAGAGGACTGTAATTTCGTCTATGCTCTATCTTCTTCTTTTCCTTTCGGGTTTTCACTTCAGGAGTCGCCACAGCGAATCAATTGCCTCCTTCGTCTGTGTAGTAGTGACAGGGGAATTGCGAATCTGGGAGATCTGTCTGATAATGCAATAATACTCACTTTTGATCTTGTTAGAGAGAAATATGGTCTCCTGGGAATCACTTCTTTTGGTATTGAAATTAACTTTATTCAGAAAAAAACAAGTATATGTTCGATTGTCAAAAGAAGCAATTAACCAATCCATGTCTGGGCTATGAGGCTCTTAGTGAGGCACATGTGGAATAACATGTGCCGTAAGTAATCTGAAGCAAATAACTTTTTTGAAGTTTGGGCACCCTTTCTTAGATATATTGGTAGTATGTTGACTGGTGTTGTGTTAATGGGGTTGCAGGCCTGCAATGGTTTACATTGGCAGAACATGATTTTGGGGTCATTAAGTGAGATGTTGGCTTGATCTTCATTTGTTGGTGTTCCTACTGCTACCTCATATTTCTTTCAGATTTTAAGAAACCAGAACCTCCGTATACTGTGTGTCATGATTTTAGAGATCTTAGCTAAATATTGATTATATACTTTTTTGGGTGGCCTCTGTTTTGTTGTTTTTGTTTTTTTACTTTCCTTTGTATGTATTGATGTTCTTGCATAAAATATGAAAATGAATATATATATCGTAAAAAAATGAAAATAACAAAAAGTAAAGCAAAAAAAGTAATTTTGTGAAAACTGCGCCAAAGAGCAACACTTTTAATCTTGGGGAACAGCTGAATTGTATGTGGACATAACTTTTTTTCACTTCCAATGAGTACTATGTAGTTAGGAGTTGGCTCCTATTCCCTGGCTTGAGGAAGCAGCAGTGAGTGACTGAGAATAATGCTTTATGAAGAGAGAAGAGCATTAACAGCAACAAAGCAGCAAATAACAGAAAGTAAGGTAGTCTCTGGTAGTTTAACGGAAGTTAGATTAATAAGCACATATAAACATGTCAACAAGCCCCAAAGTCCCACAGAAAGGTACCACATTCTGCAGTTTGAGTAAAGACATAAGTGTGTTGAAACCTGCAGAGGATAGCAAATCTGTCATGTGATTTCAGAGTGTAATGACAAGCTGTATGAGCCTTGCACACTGATAACACACAGCTACTTCCAATGCTGTAAATGTGATCCAAGATGTGCCAGTCTGGAGACATCAATAAACTTTCAGCAATAACTGGGGCCACACTGAGGTTACTTATCAGGGGATCCATTGGACTAATCTCTGTTTCAGTATTGAGCAGCAACTCAGCTTCAATGTACTGGTTTAACTCATGAAGCTGTCAGAATACTGAAAATGTGGATTTAATGTGAGCCAGGTAAAACTGACCTATTCTATGCTGCCTTGGTTATTTATATAAATAAATGGTTTGGTGGGGCAATTTATCATACTCTCCTAACAATATACTCACATGAAATGATTAAGATACTGTCAAGTTAAAGTACTCGAGCAAGTACGCAGCTCTCAGTTAAAGAGGCACTGTGTGAGTTACGATTTATGTAAGGTAAGCTAGTGTGTAACAACAACCTTATAATGGTAATGGGAAGCTCAGCATTAATACTGCATAAGTGTTGTCTGACTTCTGACTCAAGGTTCAATACAAACTGAAGTCACATTACAATTAATTTAAAAATGTAACCATTATCAAAAGGATATTTAGAGCATTTACACACAATGTCATTATGATGCCAATGTGTCAATTACCAAGTGAATGCCTCTCTCAATTTTCAGTCAGTGTCCAACTGTGCAGACTGAGGTTAACAGTACTATACAGTGTGGCAGATTTAAGATTTTTTTTAGATAAAAAGTACTTTAGTATACTGTAGCTATTGTTTTAAGATGATAAAAAGCACCTTTAACAACAGAACTGACCTGTTTTTAAATTTAGACAGCTGTCAAGGAGGGCACCTAGGTTTCTGACCTTGTTCTGCAAATGTGATGACCAAGGACCAAGGGCTTTGCTCATGTTTTTGAGGGGTGGGGGACCAAATAACAGGCTGATCTGAAACATCATCTGGATCCAGATCTTTTTTAAAGGGTTGGTTGGCATTTAAGGAGGAGACAATTACAAGATTCTTACCTCTAAATGAATAATGCCAAGAAAATTGGGATAATAATTACATGACACATACAATGAAGTTTTGGGAAAGAGTAGTTGTAGGTAGACTAAGGGCAGAAGTGAGCATTTGTGAGCAGCAGTATGGTTTCATGCCAAAAAAAAGAGTATTACAGATACAGTGTTTGCTGTGAGGATGTTGATAGAGAAGTACAGAGAAGTCCAGACAGAGCTGCATTGTGTTTTTGTAGACTTGGAGAAAGCTTATGACAGGGTGCCCAGAGAGGAACTGTGGTATTGTATGTGGAAGTCTGGAGTGACAGAAAAGTATGTTAGAGAGGTGCAGGACATGTATGAGGACTGTAAGACAGTGGTGAGGTGTGTTGTAGGTGTGACAGAGGAGTTCAAGGTGGAGGTGGGACTGCATCAGGGATCAGCTCTGAGCCCTTTCTTGTTCGCTATGGTGATGGACAGGCTGACAGACGAGGTTAGACAGGAATCTCCATGGACTATGATGTTTGCAGATGACCTTGCGATCTGTAGTGAGAGCAGGGAACACGTCGAAGCGAAGCTAGGGAGGTAGAGGTTTGTCCTGGAAAGGAGAGGATTGAAGGTTAGCCGCAGTAAGACAGAGTACATGTGTGTGGATGAGAGGGACCCAAGTGGAAGAGTGAGGTTATATGGAGAAAAAGAAGACAGGAGATGGAGCTGGAGGTATCAGACATGAAGATCCAGAGGTTCTCTTTGGGAGTGACCAGGATGGATAGGATCAGGAATGAGTACATCAGAGGGACAGCACATGTTAGACGTTTTGGAGATAAAATTAGAGAGGCCAGACTAAGATGGTTTGGACATGTCCAAAGGGGAGATGGTGAATATATTGGTAGAAAGATGCTGAGTTTTGAACTGCCAGGCAGGAGGCCTAGAGGAAGATCCAAGAAGAGGTTTATGGATGTAGTGAAAGAGGACATGAAGGTAGTTGGTGTGAGAGAAGAGGACTCAGAAGACAGGGTTAGATGGCGCAACTGATTCGTTGTGGCGATCCCTGAAGGGAAAAGCTGAAAGAAGAAGAATTACCTGAAATCTTTACTAGAAAAGTCTACTTTTCACAAAGTATGATGTGTTTAGAAACAAAATTCAGTACATAGTGAAGTCTAGCATTTATTAATAACAGAAACAGAAATCATGATTTTTGTTACAAAAATAATTTGTCCCACTAAATCTGACACACTGCAGTCTGTTAAAACAAATACATGAAAACTAATAAGTAAAGTTACAATCAGTGAATACTGTGCAAAATTTTTGTCTTGTAAAAAATGATCAGATTAGACAGACCAGAACAGCTGCATAAAAATTTCTGTACATCCTCTCTGAGATCAAACTTCTATAACAAACAATATCACCGTAAACTTGACTACTATAAAAGCAGGACAAATGAATAGTATCTGGACAAACTGGTCGTTCATGTGATGTGCAAATTATTCAATAAGCCACCAGAGAAGACAGAACACTGGTGATTCCTATATCTGGCTCTCAGCAGCTAAATAGGAAAAAATGAAGCTTTTATTCAGCAACCTGTGATTTCAAATTTGAAAATTTTGTTCTTAGAAAATTGTCAAAACACATGAGGACAATGCAAAAGAACAAAAGCAGGACCAGGAAGATTGCCAAAACTTTCTGCCAAAACCATAACAGGCTGGAGGTTAAATAAATGTTGATTTTTGATAATTATACATGTTGACATTTGTGGGCGTGAGTTAAAAACACTGGTTACGTGGGCAAAAGCAAAATATTAATTAAACCGGTTTATAGGCTAAAGTCTAAAATTAACACACAACTTTTTGTCCTAGCTATGTTACCAATGACCCTTGGCTTGTGATAAGAGCTGCTTGATATCTCAGTGTAGTTATACAGGCAGGGACAGAACATTGCCTCTGTATCTAACAGGAAAACAAGGCATGTGTTAAGTGTTTTCCTTCCAATTACGGTGATTTAATGACGTCAGAAATGTTAGGCAGTTTGCCTTTGATTCAGCACACCTCAAATAACTCATCTCAAAAAGAGCTTGATTACAGACTACAGTACAGTCATACCTCTACTTACGAA
The DNA here is from genome assembly GCF_040054535.1 of Antennarius striatus. Lineage (NCBI taxonomy): Eukaryota > Metazoa > Chordata > Actinopteri > Lophiiformes > Antennariidae > Antennarius > Antennarius striatus. The sequence continues at coordinate 7,399,472 of NC_090792.1, forward strand.
TGTCTCTACTTACGAAATTTCTCAGCAGGAAAATATTACCTCTACTTACGAAAGAAATTTTGACTCACGTAATGTAAAAACACAGTATTGGCTGATACTTGAATAAAAACACAGTATCGGCTGATACTTGAATCTCCCACAGGTTCCTGAACGCAACATGCTCATAGCAGCTCTGCCATTGGCTATTACCTATTACGTATCTTCCTGGCATCCCATTGGCTAAGAGGGATGTCACTCCACCTCTGTGTTGAGCTATAAAGGTGTTTATGGAGTGTCTCGGCATTCGGCACTCAACCCGTGAGGTGTTCTGATAGTTTTGCGCAAATATAATAACTTTTTGAGTACGTATTCGCTATGGACCCCAAGAAAGTGACGGAGAAAAGAGGAAAAGAAAATACAAAGGGTTTTTTTGTCCATACAAACAAAGCAAGAGTTCATAGAAAAGCATGAAAAAGGGATGCGTTTGGTTGATCTCGCCAAAGAATATGGCCAAAAAATCAACAAAAGACACGTTATTAAAACAAAAGGAAGTTTAAGGAGTTTAAGGCATTGCGTGGGTGGTTGGAGAAGTTCAAAAGGAGGACTGGAATTCACTCTGTTGTTCGGCATCATGAGATAGGAGCGCATGAACCAAAGAGGGCAAAAAACAATAAGGACAGCAGTTAAAAGGTAAATGACCGTCATTATTATTCTTTACTCTATTCTTTGTTTTTTACGTTATGCACAACTGTCTTTTATTGTGTAATAATCTAATTGTGACGTGTATTTGTTACATGTCTTGGTGCATTTTTTTGGTTTATAAAATATTTATGTCGGAATTTTTGTGGGCTTGGAACGAATTAGGGCATTTGCATGGAAAACACGTCTCTACTTACGTAATTTTCTACTCACAAAATTTCTTCCGGAACCAATTAATTTTTTAAGTAGAGGTACCATTGTACTGACATATGCAACTCTGAACTTGGTATCACATTTAGTCAAGCAAAGAGAATTACTACAATAGTCAGCTAGATTTTTTGCAATACAAGATAATAATCATGTGACTTTATATAATTTCACTGCTAGAAAACGTGACCGTAATAAAAGAAGCTGAAGAAGTTCAAGTTTTGCCGTTTTCTCAACAAACATGAGCCCGAACGTGATTCCAAGCAATCACAAGACAACCACAGAGCAGATCTATCAGTGTATGTTAAGTTAATTTTGACTTACTTCAGATGCCATGTAGTGAGACCCTCAGCATGTGTGCAATTCTGTGATGCTACTGTTACATTTATGATAGCAGTAGCAGTAAACATTTATTTGATGTTTTATGGAACTTCAGTGTTATGGTAAATAAACCAAGTTCTGAAGATTACAGTGACATCTTGTCATTCACGCAAACACCTGACAATCAGTTTAAAAGCACTGCCCAAAGTGCACTATTTAGAAGGGAGTTGTCCTCCACGTTAAACAAGCAACAATTTATGAAAATAAAACGTGTTTTGAAAGCAAACCAATACTGTTAGTAATTACTGTACTCAGTATTAAGAAATACTCATATGCAGTTACTAACACTCTATCAGTCTGGCAAAGTGGTATACGTGCATCTCTCATAAAATCCATCCTTTGTTTACTATGGGGGTGATATGGAGCCGCACTTGGAAAATTATACTCGGAGGACAATACCAAGTGTGAAGAGTGAGGGATAAAAGTTGATAAGTGGCTGAAGTTATTCACAAGTCTAAGCTGAGTGTTTTACAAATGGGGAGAAGTTAAGTGAGCTCAGTGTTTATAATTCAGTCTAACTGAGGACCATCTCGAGAGCCTTTCCAGTCTTGTGTTCATTGTTTCCTCTGGTGCCTCACCTTGTAATTTCCTCTTATAAGAGCAGCACTTTCAGGCAACCCACACTCCAGCAACACTCACATGGACCATGCACACTGCCAACACTACATCTCATTTATTTTTTAAGACTTCCAATGAAGACCACCTGAATAGCAGGTTATAGGGGCATTCATGTTTTTTTTTCCGCTACACTCCAAAATACAGACAATTCTTTCTGACAAATTCTATAAGTAATTTCCCAGAAATTTGGAATCTTACAAAAAGATTACTAATGATGCAACATGAACTTTGCTGCATGATAAAGCATTACATTTATCTCATTACCAAAAATGACTTATAAAGACCAGGGCTTGAAATTAACTTTTTTTCTTTGTAACACTGGTGCTCCCAAATTTAGCAGTTAGTAGCACCAGCAAAGACTTTAGGAGCACCTACCCAAAAGCAAGGCAGTGACGGAGCGATAGAGACCGCTCCGTCCATCTCCGTTCCACGCTCCTCTCTCTCCCTCGCCCAGGAGAGCAGCCGCAGAGGCAGCACTGCTGCCTCACAGCAAGAAGGTCAGACGTTCAAACCCCATCATTTCCAACATGGCCTTTCTGTGAAGAGTTTGCATGTTCTCTCCGTGTCTGAAAGGGTTTCCTCCAGGTTCTCCGGTTTACCCCCATTATCAGCAAAAACATGCATCTAGGTAATATTAGGTCATGTTGGACCGTAGTGGCAGCGCGCCCAGGGTGCAGCAGCTCTGGACCAACACTCCATCTGGCCTTTGAAATTTCGTTGTACCGTCTGTGTACTGTATGTGTATAATGACAATAAAGAAAGTTTGAGTTGAGTTGTTTGACTTTTGACTTTGCTTATCGCTGTGGGATTTTCGCGAGTCCAAAGTTTTAGCCTTTTTTTCCTAAAAATAAGAGCGCCACTGTGGCTACACAGGCAAAAAACCTTGTCGCCACTGTGGAATTTACTCCGCAGATCGATCGATCGATCGATCGATAGATAGATAGATAGATAGATAGATAGATAGATAGATAGATAGATAGATAGATAGATAGATAGATAGATAGATAGATAGATAGATAGATAGATAGATAGATAGATAGATAGATAGATAGATAGATAGATAGATAGATAGATAGATAGATAGAGTATTAATCCCGGAGGAAATTGTATGATTACACATGGCGAAGTGGCGAGTGGCTAACGCAAGCCCAGCAAAACAAAATGTACTGAACACATACAAACATCACTTATGATACTCCAAGGACTATAATGGTACATTAGGCAGAATTACTGTTGTTGATTGTTAAGATATGTATAGGTGACTTCGTGATATCATGTATTATTAAATTTAAATTTACACATCTACACAGACAAACACACCTTATTGTTATCACCAACAACACTTGGCCACATTCATTGTTGTTCACATGCAATTCACTAACATATTCAAAAGAAGTGCATTTACACCACTTGATGAGAACACATAGAAACAAACAATAGCCACTTGAGTTATACTTCACTCTGTTCTACTCGGGTTTTCAACTGGTGTCATTAAACCAGAGGGTTCATGTTAAAGCACTCATTGTGGCAAAGCAAATTTGAGCAAGACACTGAATAACTAGCTCAAACAGCACTGATCTAGAGTTGACCTGACACTGTGACCTTCTTGTAGAGGGAGTACGAGAAAAATTAAATATCAGGATTATTGGAAATTTGTCCAGACAAATACTTCTTTGCCTTATTTTAACCTGTTTTTATTTTTGACCATCAACAAGAGTAGGGTTAAGATCAAATATAAAAATCATCTGGGCAGGAATGGTTCACAGGGAAACCCTTCTTTGCCTCCACTGAGAGAAATAGTGAGTGATCAGGTGATTTGCTGGCCTCCTTTAATTAACAACCTCAGCCAAATCCAGCCAGGCATAACCAACAAATTAACATGCAGCAGCTTTCACACTCTATCCCACAGATCTGCTCAGTGAGCAGAAAACTAATACAGGAACACTCTGAAAATAGCCTGGACCACAGATTGTCCTTTCAACTCTAATAATGCTAATGCTATGACTAATTTCAACAAGTTACCTTAAAAGATTATTGGTTGTGGCACTATAAATGCAGAGCAAGAATGAGAGAGACATTTTTTATAAAACATAAAAAACATTTTAGCTGCCATTAACAGAACTTTTGTGTAAGAATTATAGGATACGTAAATGTGAAAAACTAAAATCCTGCTGATGCTTAAATGAAAGCAAGATAAAAAGTTAAACTTCAATTTGAAAACCCCAGGAAACGTAGGCTTACAAATAACACAAGAATTACCATCAAAGAATTGTATAATCTAGTTTAATGTTCCAGATTCCCAATATAACTAATATTTCATAAATCATCATTACCATTGTCTTCTACATTAGAACACAATGGCAATTATAATGAATATCACAGTGAAAATAGGTCAGCTGTATTGTCCTCTGTTCTGTTCTCCAAAGCACCTCGTCTCTCATCAATACTTCCTGTCCACACAGGAACCAGCAGCACCAGGAGGAAATTCTTCCGTATAACTGAAAGTGTGGTGAAATCAGGGATGTAGGGGACATCAACATGCAAGCTTACTATCAGCTGCTGGACAAACAGACCAGCCTTATCTTGTACTGCACATAAGGGAAAGAGAAACAGGCAACCTGCTAACCTCAGCAATGACCCCACTTTTTGTGTTTGTACTAGTCTTGACATTGAATGTATAAGAAAAATGTAGCAAAAGAAGAAAAAGAAGTCAATCCAACAGGAAACATACCATCACGCAACTATAAACAAAAATGCATGGATCAAGCAAATTATTCAGGTAATTTGTTTCCAGACTTCTTGTCCTTCTTGTCCACTGATTTTAACCACTGCTGCAGGACGGTCACTGAGTGACTACGAATTTGAATATGTTGATTAGTAAAAACACTGTCTAAATTGACTGAAGTAGAACATTTACAGAATGTCAACTTATCTATGCCGACTAGTACATCAACAAATTTGGTATACAACTGCAGGTTCAAGTGAATTACCAATAATAACTAAATGGCTACAGAGCAGTACCTGAATATGAATGTTTATTTTGACTGAGGATGTGGAGAGAGAGCAGATCATGAAGGATATTGTGCTGAAAATAAATATTAAGAACAAAATGAATATGCACCTATATAATCTACTATGTCTGCATGCCTGTTTGTCTGCTATGCAAGCAAAGGCTCAGGGTGTGTGTAGTTATAAATTTGTTTTAAATCAATGACAATGTGGTTAAGTCATACCGCTCTTCAAAATATGTTTTGCAAACTGGAAGATCTACTATACAGTCAAAATCAGACAACATTAACAAACTTGATCAGATAATAAAGGTGGACTGGGAACAGGTTCTATTACATGCATATAATAAAAGTGATGAACAAAACCAGGCTACTAAAGAAGAAAGTAATGTGCCTTTTAAGTAAACAAAACCCATAGGACCAACTCCTTAAGTTCTCTGACTAACAAAAATACTGCACTCCCTTTTCCAACAAAACTAGTCTCCACCAGTACAACACATTTATATTTTAATTATTTTTAAATTCAGTATCTTGAGACTACAATAGTTGGAAGCTGTATAACCAGGAAAACAGCTAGAAGAAAGCTCTATTCTTCAGTCTAAAGTATCCTAACGACAGGTTTCATCTGCTAGTGTGTTTGTGCAATTCAATCTTCAACGAGATAAAAATTTAAAAGCAGCCCAAAACACAGACAACCAACAACAACCGCGGTTGTCTCAGTCCGCCCGGACAGGATAGCATGGGTTAGCATCGCAGGCTAACATTTGTTAGCTGCAAGTGGAGCTAGGTCTCATTAGCTGCATCAATGCATTGTCACAGTGACTTGTCTGATATCATAATATAGAAAAAAAAACAATAAAAACATACAATGAATTGCAAATCATTCGAACTGTAAAGGTAATGCTCGCTTGCATGTGTTTATATAAACGTTAGCTGTCGGCTGTCTTGCACTAGTCGCCGCAGTGACAGCCTGCTAACCTGACGCCGTGTTTGACATTAACGCTGAGGCGCTAGCTTGCCTGACATGTTAGCGTAAAGCATCGGCGATGCAGCATCTGAACCCCGGTGAGATTTCACTCACCTAAAAGTGTCCGGAGGTGTTTGAGCCGGGTCAATACATCCTTCTTTGGGTCCAGAACTTTCTGTGTAGATTTCTTGACGTCTCCATGCCCCCTTCGAGTGAACATTCCGCTGTAAAATGCAACCGTGGAAGCTGAAATCACCTGTGTTTCACCATACACCGAGGCTCCAGTGTGACTGTCACTCTCCTCTATGCCTGTTCGGTAAACATTCAGCCAACGGCCACTGCCGTCCTGCTATTAGTGGGTGTGTAAACACGGAAGCGCTGCCTCGCAGAGAGGAGTGGTCACGCCACGCGAAACCTCCTCCTTGTTTCTAATCGTTCCATCTCTCACTTGTCCCACTGTTTGCACTTCATGCGTCTAATTAAATTATTCACCAAGCAATATATCTCGGGTTGTGTTTCTTTTTAACACCCTGCAGTGCAACAATGACATTTTTTATATGCATGCCTCAGAGTATTATTTAATTAAAAAGAGAAAATGACAAGTTGGAATGTACTGTCCTAATGTACAATTCCTAACTAAATCCGACTGTTCTACGATGGAACAGGTCAGCGCCTTGCTGACTAATAGCTATCAGGCGCCCTCTGGTGGTCTCAGTAGTTCACTACTGCAGTGGGTAGGACACCAGTCTCATGATTGTCTTCATCAACAACAAAACATCACAAGGCAGTCAGAGACTGCGATCCCGCGAAATCATGATATTTTTTTGCCTCTGGCTTCCTGAAAATGTTGCTTTTTGTTTTGTGATTATATCTCATCAGGTTTCCGAGATGTGTACCTAAAAAGGTGTAAAAGGGAAATTTGACCTTGACCTTTTTTTATTTAACCTTTATTTAACCAGGCAAACAATTAAGAAAAGGTTTTTATTTACAAATACCTAGTTTTTTGAGGTAAATGTTGTGATCTAATTTTCATCCCCTTACCTCCCTGAATATAAAAGCCTTTTATTTCATCTTTCCATCTTATCCGGTTCCTGAGATATGTGCAAAAAATGTATAAAAGTTGAAATTTGACCTTGACCTAGTTTTCTCAAGGTCAAGGTCATCATTTCATTTTCATCCTCTTTGCCGCCCAAGTAATGTGCTTTTCCTTTCATCTTTCCATCTGCAATGGTTGTGAGGATATTTGGTGGATGGACGGACGGAGGGACGGACAAAAAAACACTGACAATTACAATACATCACTGCTTTGCGGGATGTAAACATTCAAATTTCGCCCTTTTTAGTATGTTTCTGATTGAATGAATAACACTTCAAGTTATTTTAATGCACTGCTTTTATAATAATTTATCTGCGGATTATACCCGTCATAATTTTTAATTGATACAACAACAGGGAAAATACAATAAATGAAATGAAAATCACAGTTTCCGTACGTAAACTCTCGTACTAAAACTATCCACAATCATAAATGGTGGGGGACGTTGATATAATATGAGATAACAAAAAATAATAGCTGACTGGAAATTGTAGTGCCTTGTAGCTGTAGAGAGTTAATATTCTATCAACTCCCTCATTTTAGGTTAATGGTCAGTTAAACTCCTCTCCAAGGAACCATCACCTTATCGTGGTGAAGAGGTTTGTGTGCTCTAAGGATCCTGGGAGCGATGTTGTTGGGAGTCTTGTACTCCTGGTAGGGTCACCCAAGGCAAACAGGTCTCAGGTGAAGGGTCAGACAAAGAATGGTTCAGAAGACCCCATGAAAACCTGAAAAGGGAAAAATGTGATCCTTCCCGGAAGAAGCCCGGGACCCACGTCTGGAGGCAGGCCTTGACGGGGAGCCCGTCAGCGAGGGCATGCTGACTGGGTCTGCCACGGGGCCTGGCCGGACTCAGTCAAAAAAGGCAACGTGGATTTTTCCCATCCTTGTGGACCCACCACCCGCAGGTCGGATCAATGGGGTCGGGTGCACTGCCATAAGGGTGGCAGTGATGACAGGGGGTCACAACGGACCAGACCCAGGCGGCAGAAGCTGGCTTTGGGGACATGAAATGTCACCTCAAAGGGAAGGAGCCGAAGCTTGTGTTGGGGGTGTCGCGTTACCAGTTGGATGTGGTGGGGCTTACCTCCATTCACAGCCTTGGTTCTGGAACCAAACTCCTGGATAGGGCTTGGACCTTGTTTTACTCTGGAGTTGCGTCAGGCGTGAGGCTTAGGGCAGGTGTAGGGATACTCACAAGCCCCGGGCTGATTGCCGCTGTGTTTGAGTTTTCCCTGGTAGACGAGAGGGTTGCCTCCCTACACCTTAAGGCTGTGGAAGGGAAAACTGACTGTTGTTTGTGCATATGCAATAGCAGCTCCGAGTAATCGGCCTTCTTGGGGTCCCTAAGTGAAGTCCTTCACGGGATCTCTGTAGGGGACTCCATTGTTCTTTTGGGGGACTTCAATGCACACGTTGGCAATGATGGAGACACCTGGAAGGGCATGATTGGGAGGAATGGCCTTCCTGATCTAAACCAAAGGGGTGTTATGTTGTTGGACTTCTGTGCTAGTCACGGATTGTTCATAACTAACACCATGTTCGAACACAAGGATGCTCATAAGTGTACCTGGTACCAGAGCACCATGGGTCGGAGGTCAGTGATCAAACGTGTGATCATATCATCTGACCTTCGACTGTGTGTTTTGGACACTCGTGTGAAGAGAGGGTCAGAGCTGTCAACTGATCACCACCTGGTGGTGTGTTGAGTCTGTTGGCAGGGGAAATCTTTGGATAGACCTGGTAAGCCCAAACGAGCAGTGTGGGTGAACTGGAAACATCTGGAGGAGGACTCTGTCCACGAAGCCTTCAATTCACACTTCCGAAGGAGCTTCTCGTGCATTCCTGTGGGGACTGGGGACATCAAACCTGAATGATCGATGTTCAAAGCTTCCATTGCTGAAGCTGCAGCTGAGAGCTGTGGTCTCAAAGGTCTTGGGTGGACCCTGGTGGTCAGGGAAGTCATCCGACTGAAGAAGGAGGCTTTCAGGGGCATGTTGTCCCTGGAAACTCCTGAGGCAGTTGCAGGGTACCGACAGGTGAGACGGACTGCAGCCTCGGTTGTGATGACGGCAAAACAGAGGGTGTGGGAGGAATTCGGAGAGGCCATGGAGAAGAACTTTCGGACAGCACCAAAGTTGTTCTGGAGGACTGTCCGACACCTCAGGAGGAGAAAGCAGGGGACCATCCAAGCTGTATATGGCAAGGATGGAACACTGTTGACCTCGAATGAGGAGGTTGTCGGTTGGTGGAAGGAACACTTTGAGGAACTCCTGAATCCAACTATCCCAACTGACCCATCCATTGTTGCGGAGGCAGAGCTGAAGGATGATGGGGGATTCAAATCCATCTGTCTGGGCGAAGTCACTGAGGTAAGTAAACAACTTAAAAGTGGCAAAGCCCCGGGTGTTGATTAGATTCGCCTGGAAATGCTGAAGGCTCTGGGTGTTGAGAGTGCTGGCATGGCTGACACACCTCTTTAACATTGCGTCTGGGACAGTGCCGAAGGAGTAGCAGACTGGGGTGGTGGTTCCTCTTTTCAAAAATGGGGACCAGAGGGTGTGTGCTAACTGCAAGGGCATCACACTCCCCGGGAAAGTTTACTCCATGGTGCCGGAAAGGAGGGTCCGGCCAATTGTCGAACGTCAGATTTTGTCCTGGTCATGGAACAACGGACCAGCTCTTTACTCTCGCAGGGATCCTACAGGGGGCTTGGGAGTATGCTCATCCAGTCTACATGTGTATTGTTGACTTGGAGAAGGTGTACGATTGGGTCCCCATGGACTTACTGTGGGAGGTACTGCGGGAGTATAGGGTGAGGGGGCCTCTCCTTAGGGCCATCCAATCCCTGTACGCCCAAAGTGAGAGCTGCGTTCGGGTTCTCGGCAGTAAGTCAGACTTGTTCCAAGCGGCTGTTGGCCTTCCCCAGGGCTGCGCTTTATCATCAATTCTGTTCGTGATTTTCATGGAGAGGATATCTTATTTACAAGGGGTTAAACATGACCGGACAGTTACAACAGTGATTTTGATGTCATGCAGTTAATGGAATAAAAACACTCTTAAATTTACATATTTACTTTCATTTCTGTCAAGAGTTTAAACAGGGAACATGTGTCTGCTGTAATTTTAATTAATGCGTTCTACACATGCTGGAAGCAAGTGTGAAATACCTGTATTCACTTTCTTGTTTCAGATGTTATATAAATGCCAGTGACTTAACTCTGCTTTACTCACTCCAGGAACCTGGTTGTATCATTGTTAAAGCCCATTAAAAACACTGCTTGTCTTTTACTAATTCTCACAGATACATGCAGTGGTACAGTGGGACTATAACTGAACCAGGGAACCTAACATCCAGATGAAAGAGACCTGTATTTTTTGATATTCACACCGTGTCTTACTTAGAAAAAGAAAAAAGGTATAACAGCTTCACTGTTCATTCAAGCTTCTGCCTCTTGACACTTTAAACAGGAGGTTTGATGAATGAATATAAGAATGCATGGGAATCTTTAAATAGAGGAGCTCTCGTGCAGCTTAAGTAAACATAGGGTTATGCCAAATTGAACAGAGTTCAGTGTGCTCACGACTTTAATGGGTTTCCAAAATAATTTGTTCTACATGGTTGTGCAGACAGTTAATTCCATCTTGGAAATGAAAAAGTGTTTACGTACCAAGATTAATTTTAAGTTTGAAGAAATTGGATGCATCCGTTAATCAACCCCAATAAACCGGCACTCGGAGCAATCTCACACTTTCCCTTGTCTGAACCTATCTGTCTTATTTTGGAGGCAATTAATTTTGAGGCTGAGCTGGGAAAATGACTTTACTTTCACATTTTAGACAAATGCTCTGAAGGCAGAGCTTAGACTGTGCAGTCAAGATGAAGTTCAAGTTTGTGACTGGGAAATATTATCATACTATATTTGATAATGAATACTAATAGAATGAAACAGACATATATTTATAAGCAAGCCACTGCTCTCTCTATCAAATTTGCTCAGACTTAATATTAAAAGATGAAGTCTACAAATATAAAGAATATACTTAATGTTTTTTCTCTACATATTATACAAAAAAAAAAGGCCGTTGTTCGAGGGTGACCTTTTTGAACAGTAGATGGCGCCTAAACCACTTATGAAAGAAAACGCACCCCATCACTACTTATTTTTGGTTTCTGTTGGTTTTCATGAAGAAAAGGTTGATATGATCCTGGCATGAGCTGCAGAAATAGATATACTATTGGATAAAATAAATTGAAATTAAAAAAATGATACCATTTGGATGGTAATGGGATGAATTTGAAACTATTTAAAATGCATGTAAATTCATATAAATTCATTTAAATTAATTCTTAATTAGTTTTGAAAATTTTGAATTACTAAGAGTAAAATATAGATACCAACAGCAGACTGTGAAGCATGCTATCATCTTCCTAGAATCGAGACAGTGTTTAATTCATTCTTCACCCGCGTGAAAAGAGAGTACCGACAATGACGTGGGAGTATCCGTCTCTTTTTTAAAGGTTTTCCACAATGGATGTCTTGAAAGACAGAGGAGGGAACAGAGGCCATAGATGAGGAGTAAAAAGAAGAGTAAAATCAGCCTTTGCCCTGCAGTTTGGTATGACACTCATTATCTGAAGTGGGCCATTCTGAGAAAGGAGGAGGTTGCCTGTCACAACAGATGTTGATTACACAACAACATAGTAGTTTGGAATGATGCGTGAATAAAACGCAAGCTTCCAGACACAGGGTTATTGTTGGTGCTTTGTCACCAGTGTTAATTGATTGTAATCACCGTTCCGTCTTGGCAAACCTCCCCTGTTTGTGAGATGTAGGTTATTGCTCATTATCTAAGATGGCATGGACTAATGATAATCTATCCACAATAACAACAGGGCTGAATGCTTCCTGTCCTGTCTAATCCTGCACCTGGAAGTATTTTGGATCCATCAGATTTCTGAAATAATGTGGCTACGACGATTCAAGTTAATAGTCTGCCATAGAGTCCATCACTGCTTTCTCAGCGATAGTTCAGTGGCAAATCAGACAATTACAAAGCAAGCTGTAGCATTATTTTTGAAAGATCATTTATTTCCAACTGGGCTGAATAAACCATTTTAAATTTTTTTTTGAATCTAGGCCCTGATAGACAATTGCCACAGCTTTTCAGAGAGGTGAAGGCCTCACTGTGACCAAATGGTGGCACTGTATCCTCACAAATGAGCACCTACCTAGGCACAGCCAGGCTGTCGGACTGATTCCATTCCAAGGTTTGAAAAGCACTTGTCTGCTCTAAATTGTTCTTATAAAGAGCTTGGAAATACTTGACTTTTTCTCCTTATGTGGTTATGGATTTCCTTTTTGTACAATTAAGTGCCATTAAAAGCTAATGTATCCTGTTAAACCATATTAAGGTGTTGGGGTGGACAGTGGTACAGTTATCCCTCTGCATATAGTGAATAGGATTTTTAGCATTTTTTAAAATCTATATTGGACCATTCAGAAACTTTGGGATGAAAAGGATCAAAAGGGAGATGTCCACGGGGCTGTAGATTCTGAGGCTGCGAGACCACCCACAGCTACAAAGAAATGAAGTGATGAAACAAAACCAATCTGTGTTTGGCTGGCTCACAGATCTATGTAGTATTTAACAAGAAAACCTTCAGAGTTTATTTTTTCCTACATAATTTCCTTACTATGCTATTCATGATACAAAAATATTTTATGTGAAGAGCAATTACAAATCACAAAGATAAAATAACATTTATATATGCACCAAATTAATCAAATATAATTTGAACGTAGAGAAAATATTCTAAGATCTAATTTGTTAACAACAGGTTGAACAAATTGGTCGCAAATATATGTCTGTAATTTGAGACGACAGCTCCCATTGGGGGTTGTCATGGTGCCCTTAACCACCAAGGTCATCTCACAATTACATTCAAAGCGCAATAATTATAACTGTGCAGCTAATTTCTTTTGTATCATTAAATGCTCAAAATGCGTCTGTTTTTCTCGATGGAAAAACCCACTCAACAAAACTGTGTTGAATTTTCCTTCACGTCTTAATTTTCAAACTCTACAATCATGAAGCTCTGTGCATGGATATAAATAATTTTCTGATTCTAGTGTTTGTAATGCACACTGTGGTTTGGAGCACATCTCCACAGAGGTTAATGAGGGGGCACTCTGAAGTAATTAAAACAAGAGCATTATAAGGCAGCAGTTTCACATAAGGTACTCAGAGCAACATACTCCATACTTAATTAAAACTCTTTGCTGACAGCATTTTGTATCTTCTTAGGTAATCTGCTGTGAAATTAATAAGGATGGAGAATTAAATGACTAATGTCGCAAAGTAAAGCAATTTTTTTTCTGTCGTATGCATGACAGGGGTCTCTATCTGGAATGTGTGATCCTTATTGCAGTGAAAAAAATACTTCCTCAAGTTCGCACTGTAATCTGATTCCAATTTCACTTGTGGGTGCGACATCGTCACGACAAGCTGGGGGACGTTTAATTGAAATGTCCATGCTTTTAATTGGATTCTGTTAAGATGTGAAATTATCTCCTGAATTACAGTCTTGCACCTTTAAATGCTGATACAGAACGGTTTCCAACAGTGATTAGTTAAGTAGTCAAAATAATGCCTCCATTCAGCAGCACATCAGTGTGCAGAGGCAAAAGAACATTCTTAAATTTAAAGGCAAACTGTTCGACCTGGGACCTTGCCTTTCAAAGACAGACATTTATCTAGTGAAATGAATTGTTTTGTTAACAGGGTAGTGCTTGAGAGACAATGCAATACTCAAGCTTCTTGTTGCAGTACCAGACATGAGATTCGATCTCTCAGCTAACTATTCTGAGGAGATTTATTTATCAACCTCTAGCATTCTATCGGCATACAAAGCTTGTAGTCATAATACTGTATTAAGATATTTACATACCCTCATCAAGAACACAATTTCTTTCACATCTCTGCTGCAAGGCAAGTTAACCAGACATTCATGATATCATGGTTAAGCTAAAAGTGTTGGCATCAGACTCTGACATTTTCAGGTAACGTGTGGGTGGAGGGCAGTGAAGCTTCCTTCACCTCCTTGAGAGTCATGCTCTTCCAACCTTCTACTCTAAGAAGTGAGAATTCTCCCATTCTGGGGCCCTGTGACTCCCTGCTGTGGCTGTGCAAAACATCGCTGCCTCCTCCACCTACATCTATGACCCCTTCTGATAAGCTTGGAGTTCATCCCTTTCACTGATTAGTTTCCTGGCAGATTGAATGCCCATGTACAGATCTGTGTCACCCAAGCCAGCTATACCTGTGTGTGGTTGGATCAGCAAGTGGCTGGCACACTGTCCAAGTGTGATACTGAAACCATTATTTATACAGAACATTTCTCTGTGTGCTCAGCAAAACTATGTTTCTCACCCAGAGGAAAATGTACATCCTGGAGCATAAACTACATATTGGTTATTTCATGGCAGAAATATAGATGATAACCACATTATGTCGTAGATGTAGAATAATTAACAAAAACAAAACAAAAAAAACAAGAGTGATTCAGTGATTCGTATTCGGTACGAGTACAAATCTTGAAAATAATGTGAGGTCATTAGGAAGTTCTTTGCCAAAATCCTGTCTGTTCAGTACACTGTGTGTGTGTGTGTGTGTGTGTGTGTGTGTGTGTGTGTGTGTGTGTGTGTGTGTGTGTGTGTGTGTGTGTGTGTGTGTGTGTGTGTGTGTGTGTGTGTGTGTGTGTGTGTATTCACACGTGTTTGTTTGTTTACATTGCCACCACACCACTGGCCCAAGCTGGAGCCACAGGAGTGTGAAATAACAAGCACAAGAGGGATTTCATGCCTTTACACAGCCAAAAAAAGTATGTTTTTGTCAGACAGTTCAGTCTATTTCCATCCCAGACAAACTTTGTTTACTTCCCACACATTGCAGCCTATCATTTAAAAAAAAAAGGGAGAAAATCCCATACAATTAAACTGCTATGTTACATATGGATTCCCACGGGGGTAAAGTGTCCAGGTTTACTTATACTACAACTCTGGCCTGTTTTATCGCTGTTATCAATGGTACACGGTGCATCATTAGAAAAAGACAAACAGCCCAGTTTCCTTTTTGGAGACGGACGAGCCGACAGAAAATCAATGCTCGCTTTCCCATGAGCACCTAATTAGCTGGACACTTGTGCACTGTTGAAACACGGGCAGGATCTCTTTGTCTGCTGAGTCGATCAGGTAAAAATGCATGAATGACACCATCAGAGCTGATAAAGTGGCAAAGAGGTGATGAACAAACACGTAAGTGACTGCTGCGGTCTTGCATGTCTCACTATATATATATCTCTATGTGTGGGTTGTGTGCGTGTGTGTGTATACCGTATATATGTGTGTATGTATATATATATATATATATAGGACAGAGTGTGTAAATTTGTTCATAACAACACATATATATATATACACACACACACACACACACACACACACATATACATATACATACATACATACATACACACACACACGTATATATATATATATATATGTGTGTGTGTGTGTGTGTGTGTGTGTGTATATATATATATGTGTTGTTATGAACAAATTTACACACTCTGTCCTTGTTTTGCTATAATACAAGTACAGAATATAATTTTAACTTGAGTGCCATACAAAGCAGAATTTAAATGGTCTCTCTGGAAATTTTCAACCTTCATTCAATACAAATGGAAGAGTGAGTAAAAAAAAAACCCTAAAATGTCCTATCTTTTTCTATAACTCGTTAGAGTGACACTTGCAAAATTCCACTATGGACAAGGTGGCAGTACAAACGCAGATAGACGAAGGGGAATAAAAGGGTCTTCTCATGACAAACTTTCTGGAAATGTCAGCCTTTCATGTTTTTGAGAAGACCTATTTCATATCTATTACAGCAGGCATTCTGTGTCCGATATTTCAGATTTCAGTCCTCCCTGCACTGCAAATCCTCTGCCAATCTTCCCCCTTAAGAATCTCTGCCAGCCTCGATGCATTATTCCCTCTACCTCCTCTCTCCCCTTTTTGATGTGACAGAACAAACTGCGACCTATTAGGATTAAGGCTTTGAAAAGATCTTTGAAGCCGCTCAAGGTTCCTTTAAACTGGGGAATGACAATATGAGCTGTGTGGCAGCAGATGCTGAATGGAGTGATTGCTAGCTGGTCCTCCTCACCGAGGTCTGCTGTCACGCAACATGCAGGCATAAAACAGTCACGCATGCGCATGCATCTTTGAATACATATACATAAAACAACTTGCAGCATTTATCCTGTACCCAATGCCCTGTGTTTGTCTTTAACAGTACACGTTTTGTTTTCACAAATGCAGATTTAATTCAGCAATTGCTGTGTTTTGCTGTGAATTGTCAGAGCCAAGTTTGGCTCTGAGCCTGCACTGTATCTGAACTGCTGCCCGGGATGAAAACAAACATGACAATACCTTGCCTTTTTCACTTTAATGATCTGTTTCTATTTTGAATGCAGTCATATCAAAAGCATTATTGGAAGGCAGGATGCAGATATGTGAAGGACAGGGATATATGGATACGGACTGCTGGAAGCAGGCATGAAAGGGAGAAGTTGAATTACATTTGTGTACGCTAACAATGTCTATACGATTTTTGTGTCTACTTTAAACACAATGAAATGCTGTAGGGAAAGGTTTATTTGAAAATTAAAGGAGTTCAAGGCATCTACATTTTTAGTTTGAAGATTCTTAAAGGCACATAGAAATTTTCATGTTTCTCTTTCTTGTGATGGCTGAATGCTGATGGCTCATCTGATGATGGGGGGATGATGGAATGCTGCGCTGATGTAAAGGAGTGCAAATTAAGTAAAACTGACACCCTGAATGCTACCTCCACACTTTACTTCAGTCACGCAGACAAGGCAGAGTGCAAATAACATCCCTGTGCATCTTCCACAATCAGAATAGAATTTAGCCTCCTTTAATCTAATCACTCCTCTGAATATCCCTTATCATACCTGCCTCACCCCCTGAGGTACCCAAGGACAGATGCGATATCAAATATTCAAACTGGATGATTCCTGGAGAGATTTATCATGGCAAAATTCACAGGCGATCCTATTTAGATATTCACCGTCTGATTTTTTTTATTTTTTTTATTTCCAGCGTCTGGGTTTAAACATGCCCTGGTGTGGCATGTCACACAGAGACAGTCACTACAGATAGCTGGTCTGTGGAGAAATCAAACCATGGGACATACAGGGTAAAGGCTTCTCACTACACAGTCAAGTTTTCAGGGACCTGCCACCATAGAGCACATATTGATCTGCCGTTGCATCTTATCTTTGTGACTCTATATTAAAATGCTTAACATTTTCTCTCTCTCTCTCTCTCTCTCTTCTCTCTCTCGCTCTCTCTCTCTCTCTCTCTCTCTTTCTCTCTCTCTCTCTCGCTCTCTCTCTCTCTCTCTCTCTCTCTCTCTTTCTCTCTCCCTCTCTCTCTCCCTCTCTCTCTCTCTCTCTCTCTCTCTCTCTCTCTCTCTCTCTCTCTCTCTCTCTCTCTCTCTCTCTCTCTCTCTCAGGCTGAGGCCTTTCTATATCCCTGAGTGGAGGAGCTCAAATCTCCCCGTGAAGTAATGGGAGCATCAGTGGCAGAAAATCGTGCAGTTTTCACCGCGGTTTAAGGGCAAGCTCAGAAATTAACAACCACAAAATGCTCCTCATTTCTGAAGCAGCTTGAATAATAATCAGCTCAGATCCTTGATCTTTGTCTTTTGATGCTTGTAGATTATTTTCATTAACAGAATATTTTCTGAAAGATTTTTAAACACCCTTCCACTCTTTCTTCTTCTTTTGTTATCACGATCCAAACACTTGGCTGCTGTAACTACACGTATTCCTTTTGTGGTAAATGGCTCGGAATCAGATCCTCTTCTTTAATGTCCTTTCCGAATGAAGCCGTGACAAAAAACAGTCAGGAATAAAGGGTAGAAAGCCTGGGCAGACAGACGGATGAACCCCAGGCTGCAGAGCTTTGACTTTGGCCAAACAAACGTTTGTTTTTCAGAGTGTTTTTTTATAGTAGGATGGATTAAGGCGGATGAGGACCAAAGCTCCCCACCACCACCCCTGCCCATTCGTGGTCTTGTCAAATGGTGCATTCAGAAGAGGGGTCGCACCTGTTGGGGCAGCCCGAAGGAGCAGGACCAGGATGATATTGAACAGAGCTTTGTGGGTATCAGAGTCAAAACAAAGCTGTCAGCCAGGGTTCATTCATCTTTGATGTTCATTGATGAGGAAACCGGTGGGCCTCAACAGGGCATTGTTTCCTCTAAGTGGTGCCCATTGATAGCCAGAAAGCCACGTTTGTTTTTAGTCTCTGATGGGTGGAGCTCATTTTAAAAGGCTTAATGGTGCATTTAATCAGTCCAAATCGCTGTGCTTTGGAGCCTCCTTGCACCATTGGC
This sequence comes from Antennarius striatus, assembly GCF_040054535.1. Classification (NCBI taxonomy): domain Eukaryota; kingdom Metazoa; phylum Chordata; class Actinopteri; order Lophiiformes; family Antennariidae; genus Antennarius; species Antennarius striatus. Next base: position 7,417,914 of record NC_090792.1, read on the forward strand.
TCGGGCCTATCTTTCTGCTTCCTAACTGGCCCTTAAACAATAATAAATAGCTAATCATGTGTGAATGGCCAGCACCGGTGGGCATGCATGTATCATCCGCCCTCAGGCTCTTTTGATTGCCTGCTGTGACAAATCAAGATTCAGAATGAGGGCATTTGACTGCCACTGTGCCCTCATGCTCACTGGCCCATTGTCCACCTCTCTACTCTCCATTATGTTTAAAAAAAAAAGGATAGCCTTCATAAAGTGCATTTCTCACTATTGTTCAACTAATCATATCCTCTCCAACAATTTCAGGATGTGACAAGATAAGATAGTGAGGGGGAGGGCATCTACAGAGGAAACCGAAATCAATCTGTAGCGCTTCCATTTTGTATATTGCCTTGAAAAGAAAACATTAATTTTCCATGTTATCTACCTCGAATCCTATTAGAATCAGGTTAATTTAATGGCACCGATTTCAAAACGTTATCTTTTTGTCCTATCAGCTCATGTCTTTGAGTGCTCTCTGTTTGTAAGATGTAAATGTTCAAATTTAATATGATGCCAGATAGTGTATCCGACTGATGAACGATCTTGAATATCATTTGCAGAGTTGTGAATGCAGGAACACCATATTAATTAAATCAAATTTACTTCTAATAAGCTTACATTGGTCCACATTTGATGAAGTAAATCTACTGTAGTGCAGATGAAAGTCTTTCTATCAAATGGGATAAAAAAAATTGTTTACCAATCAGCTCTTAGCCTGATTTTATATGCCCTGTTTTTATTTGTCTTGCTATTCATGTGTCTCCATTCTTTCTCAGTATAAAGTATAAATTTCTCACTTGATAACGTGTGTGCTCTTGAAAGATACAAAACTGTATATTTTCTGTCTAGTAAATAACATGAATAGTCTTATTAATAGTCTTGTTGATAAAATTGTTAGCAAGTTTTAAAAGTTTCCCTTCTTATGAGGAATGCATGCTCATAATTTACCACCAAAGATCCTGAATTCATGAATATGAATGTTTATTCCTCAAGAGCTGGTCCCCATTGTTGTGGAGAAATCAAGGACTCTTGCGTTATTTCACCACAGAGATGTATCAAGGATGCACAGACACATCTTACCTTAAATAAGGGTCTGTGTTTACACCTTCAAAGCGGTGGAAGGAGAAGCTCTCTTGGAGTTTCTTTCCCTCTCCGTCCTGATTGTTTGCCAGCCTGATTCGTTTGGATTCTTAAATGACAGGCTCATAGATTCCGAGACTTTGTTTACGTGGGCTGTGTATTGGCTGGCTGTCTCCTTAAGCGTGAGGAGATATGCAAGAGCAATCAACTATTTCTATGTTTTGTATAAATGATGGTGGATGGGAGAGAAAGTTTGAAATTTTCACTCCTCATTTGCGGTTCAATTGCCAGAGTGTGTATTGCCTGTTTTTCTGGAAAGAAAATAGATGGCTTTGTCACTCAGTATGCATAAACTGGTGGTATGCTTGCTGTACGCTGTCAACGGAAATGATACCAATTCTATTTGTCTTATGAGAAAGACATTGTTACAAAGTCTGAATAGCAGTTTTCAAGAAAGGGATTGTTTGACCATTCTAAAGTTATTTTTATCAGACTTTATGTGACATATCTCCACGAACATTTCCAAATGTTAGGCTGCTGTCAGAATGTGATATGTTAAGAGGAAAAAAACTTGACTTTTTTGTAAACACATACTACTATAGTTGACAGCCACAGTTTGACATGACATCCTTTTATTTCGGCGTGGTGTGTCGAATTCAGAAAAAAACAAACCTTGCAGGTAATTATGAGCTACTCAAATAATACATTGCAGAGAACACAATTTGTCTCTTTATCCAAAATGACAGACTGTCATACATGCAGCCCATAGCCATCTTCCTCCCAGACTCATATCATTCAGCACTTGAGACAAACATATATTTCTACGGAGGCGCAAGAGAATAGCATCCTCCGTTTAGCACTGAGGAGGTGTGTCCCCTTCTATCTTCACAAGAGAGGGAGAGAGAAAGGAGGGGGGTACCCTTACTCTTTTGTTCACTCTTCTCTCTAACTGGTAGTGTTTGACTTCCCCCAGTCAGGAGTGGGTAATTCTGGAGCCCTGTGTGAGGTTGTTAGATCACTGAGGCCCAAGACAGCACCATTCTTTGCAGACCCTTGACAGCAAATATGTGGTAATGATATTGTCTCCTGCTGGGTAATAACACACAATTCAGACTGCCACATACTGCAGTCGGCAGGGAAAAAATGGAAGGGAGAGAAAAAAGAATTACACTGAAGTACCGCAGGAAAATGACCGGAGAAATGTCTTCAACCTGAAGTGCTATGTTGAAAAAAAAAAATCACTCCTACAAGACAGTGCAGTGGGAACAACTATCCACCAAGAAGGGTGGTACAGAACAGTAGTTGCCCCCTGCCATAGAAGCTGGGAAGTGAAGGGGGAATTGGTCATCATTTTGTAATAATAACCACATTTTTGCTTATGCATTTTCAGCAAGTGTAAGTATTGAACAAACGCCCTGGCTTTAAATGGCTAAAGTCCTTTGTGGCCATATAACGGCATGGATAGTGTTTGGTCTAAACAGCGGTCCCTACTATGGAGACTTTCCATTGTTAACCAGACCACACTAGCTGCCTCAACCTTGACCTTTGTGTTGCTCCACTTGGTACTCGGCTTGTAACTGTCAACACCATCCATCACAGGCCAATCAGGGGCTGGAATGGAGGCCGGTCCCCCTGCTGTACTGTGAAATTGTGGCATGTGATCCTTAATGTGCGTGAAGTTGACAAGGCATTGACACAATGCATCAAGCTTCCGGGGGGGCGCCTCTGTGCTAGTCTATTAGCCTCCCGCTGTGCCCCTAGCTGCCTGAGAGTATTCAGGGGATAAGTTGGAGTAACAATGTTATGTCTGCCTGCCTCCAGCTGTCAGTCAAACCCCTGACCATTCAAAGAGGATGTGAAGTCTAATACACAACGCTGTTCAAAAGTGTAAAAGACGCTGTAACACATGTGAAGGATACGTGGAGAATATTCAGCTCCAAAAGAACTCTCTTCTCAAATCTTCTCAATAATCTTCTCTGGTCTCCTTTGCGGGTGTCCGTGATCTTAGATACAGACATCCCCTCTCCGAGGAGATGCAGAGAGACATAGTGAAAGAGAGACAGTCTCTCATTCCTGATTCATACATTTCACTGTCCAAGCCGTAATGTGCATTGGGCTAAAATAAATGAGAGCACCGTGTAAAAAGGAAGCCTTGATACTGTACCACTGGGTGCAAAAGGGAGACACATTGAAATGGAAGAATTCATCTTTTCTATCAGCCCCTCTGCTCGTGAGTTGAACTTGGTATTCAAATGGGTTCAGTCTCAGCCGCTCAGATTTGCATAACACAGACAGATGAACTCAAGTGATTGAATTGGGCTAGGTGAAGTGAAAAAGCAGAAAAGAAAATGAATTTCCAAGCAAATTAGGACACGAAGGGAATGGCAAAGAGTACATTATTTATTTTTTACACTGAAATAATTACAGAATTAACCTTTCCTTCCAATGTGACATCCCTATAAAACCCTCTTAGTCACAATGAATTTGATGTGTTGGACTCTCTTTAAAAAAAAACTTGACTCTTTGGCGAATAAAACAGTGGTAGCTATTATCTCCACAGAGGCTATTTCCTCTCACTGCCAAACCTGTGTGTGTCATCCCATTGGTCCAAGACGGTCAGCAAATCTGCTTCTGTCAGCTGAGCTTAACTCTGGTGTCATATTTTGTTGTCCATTAGCGGCATAACACTAATGCTTGTGTGACTGGCAGTAGCCACTTTGGAGTCACAACACTACAGGAGGGGAAAAAGTAATTTCATGGTTCAGCCTGTGGTTAATGTGTTGCTGTAATCTTTGGAGTCTTTTTGTTTAAGTTTCACAGAAGAAAAGGTTGGACTATTGTAAACTCAGGTAAATTAATGAATGGACTAAAAAGATGGAAGGTGGGAAGCTATCTGATGGGAACAGGCTGTGGTGAAAGTTCGAGTCTGTTGTGTGTGTTTGTTCAGTTCTTTCTAGGGGAAGGAGGCATTCACTTTGTTGGTGCTCGTGTTGAGCTCAGCTGGTGTGTATACATTTACCTGGCTGTGCTGTATGTCAGGATGGGAGCACTTTACTGAGTGTACCCTTACTGTGTGTTTACGTGCTGTGCTCACAGGCAGGTAAGCTTAATTGCTGCAAGGTGCATTAGCACTCAGCCACATCTCTCTCTCTCTCCCCCCGTGTCTTTGTTTTTCCTCTCAGTCAGTTTGCGGGCCAGAAGACAATCAGACCAGAAGGGTCATTTTCTGCAAGAGCTTTCCCCCCTCCATCTCCCCAGCCTCACCGCTGACGGGCTCATGCTCAACAGGAACCCTAAATTAACACTTGACGTCGGCAGGACTCAGCCCTGATGAAGCCGAAGAGAGACAAAATGTCAGAAAACAAACACTCTATCATTTTTGCTTCATTTCCTTCACCGCTGTAGAAACACACTCATCTGGAGGGCTGGGGGTGGGGTGGGGGGGTGTTCCCTTCTCTAGTCGTTGCTGTGGATCAGCCCTGGTGCCTATGGCAAGAGGTTGAGAGCAAATAAGAACGGAGGGATGCTGAGTAGGAGCTCCGGTTATTGTTATTGCGGAGTAACTGGAGAGAGACATTACTTGTTGGACACCTGTTGGGTTTAAGTCAGTCATTAAGTCCAATCATTCTCTTTATTCTCAGGCATGATTGTGAAGTCAAAGTGCACTCCATGAATACATTTGCCTTTTTTTTAATAAGAATTAATTTCTTCCCTTTTCTGTTGTATTCATCTCCATTCTGCTGTTGCAGTGTAAATAATTTGTGTTCCTGAGAACATCAACCGCACCTCTTGTATTTATTCCTCACTGTAGGTGTACTCAACACTAGGACTCAACACTGTAAAGTAGCATGATACTATTTGAAGCCTACTTCAAACACAGTGCCCCCAGCGAGTTACGATAACACCAGTGTCTATTTTATTATTTGCTTTATCTTTTGTTCGTCAGAGTTTGTTTACATGAGAGGGATTGGAGGTTTGTGATCTGAGCAAATTGCAGCAGAAAGTACTTCAGATGGGAATGACTGTAATTAGCATGCTCTTAAATGTGGAATGCTCTCCTAATGTTTTTGTTTACGTGGGGCAGCTGATCTGTGACACGGTGCGGGGGCAGCCCATAGGCAGGTTAAAATCGCATGTCAAGCCAGAGATCATCATTATGAGCTTACAATTGGTCAGTGCTGAGGGATAATCAATGCAGCACCAGGCCAACAACCTGTAACTAGTATATGCTGCAAATTTTGTGTATAATTTTGTATTTATGATTGTGTTTTCCAGATTGGATAATTTAGAAATACAAGTGCATTTAGTTGCTGCATGGTCATGTTTGGGTTTTGGCACATATTTTTGGAGTTTATCGAACTGCCTTCCCTTAATCTCTGGCTCCACAGTGAACCATATGTTCCACAACACTCATCAGGGGTCGATTTAGAATGTGCTGGTGTGCCCAGCTATTCAGTCAGTGTTTATAATGTAATTCACCGGAGTATAATATTCAGGTAAATTAAAATTTAGATTTAATTCAGTCCTGGTTGTCAGATGCATCTGTATTTTGCATCATGGAACAATTGAGATCTTATCATGGATTAAAGTGGGGGATGTTACACCTAATTTAAAATATGCACATCTACAAACGCATGCAGAGCTTAAGCATTCGCCATGATATTGAGCTAAAAAAAAAAAAGTATGGAGCTGGGTGAGATATAATTCATCACACTGGTGAGGAAATTAAGGGCAAAGATGCACCGTAAAGAGTTCTTGAGAAGGCAGGGGGATTCAGTTAAAGAAAAAAAGATTTCAAAAGAGCAAAAAGCAAAGAGGAAGTTGGTAAACATCACAAAGTGGGTGCCATGGTTGTCAGGTGACAGTGGAACAAAGTTGTGCTTGTTTAAAATGGAAATCTTCCCAGACTCTCCCTCCTGCCCACCCTCTCTTTCTCCCTCCACCCTCCCAGGGCCCATTGCGAAAGCTAAGCTCCGGCATCTGAAGTGGCAACACTTGAGATGGTGAAAGTGACAACATCTTAACATAAGCTGAGGGGCTAAAGTGAAAGTCAGCGCGAACCCAGAAACAACCTCTTTCCACCCACATCCTTCACCCCTAGTCTGTCATCCCTCTTACACCCCCACCCCCCACCCCCAGCTCCATGCCAGAGCCAAACATTAATCGTGTTGTGGTTATTTGAACATTCAAATATTGTCTACAATTGAAAAATTAACAGTAGAGAGCATGAATGACACCCATGAATAAAAAAAAGTGGCAGTAAAAGACAAAATACTAACAACAGAGGAAAAATCTCCCTTCTCATCTCTAAGTTTCACTGTCATTTTCTGTTCTTCCTTCCACTTCCAGTCACAGGTGCTTCCAAACAGAACTGGAGACATGTAATCCGCCCAAATCCAGCCTCTTCCGAGGAGTGTAAAACCAGGAATGTTCTGTGGGGGTCACTGGATTAGACAGAATTCATGGTGGTAGCTTGGCTTGAGAGGCCGAATTAACCGAATCAGGAAAAAAGGGAGAGGAGACTGAACTGGTTTTGTATTAAAATGAGCTTACCAGGTGGTCTCCCTCCCAAAAGTGGACGCAGTGTGTCAAGTAATCTGAAAAGCCCCTGGGTGTTTGTTGCTCATTGGCCAGAGGCCTGGTAAAAAGAGAGAGTGAGGGACTGAGAGAAAGCGAAAGAAAGAAGGGGGGCTTGCTAGGGAGGTGGCACTGATGTGGCCATTGAGGCCTCAGTGAAATGTCTGTCAGGCTTGGTTTACCACAACCACAGCAGTGATTAGGCCTCTTTTGATGACGGGTTTAGTTTTCTGTCCATTGGCAAGAAAGTGAGAATAGACAAGAGGGGAGGGGTAGGGGAGCAGGGTTGGATTGCATTGGGAGACTCTGGGGGTGGGCGTTTATGCACTGTTGCAGGAAAATGGGAGGGGTGGAGATGGGAGGGGGGTGTATATTAATGTCTTGCACCAGGGAGCTCCTACGTAATTTCCCAGTGGGTCGTGGGGTCAGGTTTGTATTTAGTTAGCGGTAATGATCTCGTTAGGGATCTGAATGGACCACCGTCTAAGCCCATTGAGGACAGCGAGTGTGCCTCCCCATCCCCCACCTCTGCTTGCCTTGTGTGGGCTTACACAGCCCGTGAACTGTGATTAATGGACTTCCAGAGCTTAATAACTTGCAAAACAGTATTAAACAAGGGAGGCCCTGGGACAATCGGAGAGGCTACCCAGGCGGAGTAGGAGGTGGCTGAAAACAGTGCCCGGCAACAATTGCAATGCATGGAATTAATTGAGATGGGCCACTCACAATGCTACAGCTGGCTAGTGGCAGGGAGCCAGGCCTGGGAGAAAGCTTCACTGGTGCTTCCAGGTGGCCCAGAGCAGGCCAGTCCTTTTCAGTTTTGTAAGTGTTAAAAAATAGAAGGGGAGAAAGGCTACATTTGTGATGGGGAGACAGTGAGAGGAAGCCATTGAGCACGGACAAGAAAGAGATTAAAGAGCACAGAGAGTGATAAGCAGATAATAGGGGGACACATTCAATGGAACAAGTAATCCTTGACATGCAAGCACAAATATGAGGCCTTTTGTCTCTTTTTCCTAATTCAAGGCAGAATGCGTAAAGTGGCAAAGCAAGAATAGTGATCCACATTAACACAGTACACAGAGACAGATAAAACACACTCATCTGCCCAAGTGCACGCACATACACAAACACAAACACACACATTTCAGCTGTAGGTACCACCCCTCACCACACCTCCCACATCTCCTGGAAACCTTATACTCTTTTTTTCCCACCCTTGTGCCCTCTTGTCTGGAAACAAATGATCCCAGCGCCGAGTCATGAGTACTGATGTGTTCAGACCACCCTCCACTCTATCATACGGCTGCAGCTCGTCCTTCCTCCAAGGCATCGGTGTGCATTTTATGCCAGAATAATATATGCCAAATCTGTGAATGCAAGCAATGGGGACCACTTGTGAAAGGGAGGGGAAATAATTTTTTAATGGACATGAAAAATGCAGGGATTGTGAAGATGAATCTCTTGAAAGGATGGAAACTAAGGCCCCGTCCACATGATAATGGATTTTTTAAAAACGCAACTTTTTTGTTGCGTTTACGCCTTCCGTCCAACGGAGATATCTGGAACGAAAACGCAACTTTTTAAAAATGCTGGCCAAGGTGAATTTTTAAAAAAACGCTGAGTCTGCGTTGTCGTGTTTGACGGCGGATCCCAGGGACTTTTTAAAAACGCTGATGTCTTGCCTGCGACGAAAACCGCTGTGACGTCATATTTATGGGCCCGTGTGTTGTGACAACAAAACACGGCGGATTCCTATTGGATAAAATTTGACTCAATACTGCCACCACATGGTTTGGCATGCTTATAGCTGTCTTCGAAAACGCACTGGTATGTGGACGGAGATTTTTTTAAAAACGCTGTGGTGTGGACGCGAATCGTTTTCGATGCGTTTTTAAAAAGTTGCGTTTTTGAAAAAATCCGTCATCGTGTGGACGGGGCCTAATTTAAAAATGTTCTTGCAAACACATTAAAAAGTTTACTTCATTTGTAAACCTGTCTGGAAAACAATTTGTATAAATGAAAATGTTTGAAAATTTGAAAATAAATAGCCGTAATTACAGCAATAGAGGGAAATTTAATGTTGGCATGATTTTAGCATTTAGTGCAAAAAATAGATATTAGAATGAAACAGAAAAATTGCACAGTGTTTGTTCAATTATCTGTAATTCTGAAACAATCCAAGAAGTGTTTGATTGAAAAATTCAACATGTGAGATAAGTGTTTTTTAACCCTTCTTTTTGTCCTTTAATCACCTCAAATATGTTTGGCATAATCAACAAGGAAAAAACACACACGCTGACACCATGTGAAAATAAATAAACAATAAATATAATTATCTGCTTGAGTGATAAGGACCTAAAATGTCCACATTAAGTATAAAAAAGAAAAATGTAGTTTCATCCTAAATGATTATAGAAACGGAAACATAAATCATAACATGTAGAGGAAGCCTTGCTGTTCCTGCTGTTTGACACATTCTATATCGTGTTTGGTGTGATGCAACCAATCTGTTTTCTTACATATAAAAGACAGGTGTGACAAAAAGTTAAGGTCTAACAAGTCTGCAAAAAAATTACCCAAAGCCTTTACTTAATCAATGGCTGAGAGTTTATAGTTCACAACAGTCCAATGCTGCTTCCAGGCTGGGTGAAATATGAATATGAAACAGGAAGTGACTTACAAATGTCCATGAATTAACAGCAAAAAATAATATTAATCAAATATTAGAAAGTAATAAATATAAATTTCAAGATTATTCAATTTGATCAGGCTTCATTGTTTAACACCTAAACTAAGTTACTCAAAGTAATACCATTTAACCAGTACATATACAGTACTGTATATACTGTACTGTGGGAATACATACTGTTGCATTATTTGTCTACCTCCCTGTCTTAGCTCACAGCTGTCGCCTGTACTCTCCTTTCCCACTCATACTCCTGTGCATCAGGGTGTGGGTGCAGTGGGGGCAGTGGGGGCCTTGGCCCTCATAACCCCGAGAAGGGATATACTGCTGTGCTAAGCCTCTGGCTCCCAGCTCCCTCCCCACCTTCTCATATCATGAATAATGGAAGAGAGAAATACATTTATCTTTTAATAGCCACGGCCCCCTGGCTGACTTCGCTCAGACTGGTCCAAACTGCTCTAACTGAGGCTGAGGTTTCCAAACACTCCCCCAACATGGCGTACCACCCCGCCCTTGATTGTCTCTGGTCCTTTTGAAGGTGCCGCCTCTTAGTGTCCTGGAGATGGGTAATCAGGGATGATTTTTGGAGGGCTCAAGGCATCTTTTGAAGTAGTACTGCCCAAGTTCGACCAAGATGTATCAGTTTCACTGGATGTCATGTATGAATTGTTGTAATGTTATTAGACATATTCATGTCGGAGTTTGAATTGAATAAAAAACCTAGATGAAGAGAAGATCTTGGTGGTACTTCAACCGTTGTAGCACTATTGTGTAACAAGCCGCACTGAGGTAGAAATATTGCTTTTTTAAAAATATTGTTTTGATGCTGGAATAAGGGATCTATTATTAATCAAACTGCTATAAGTTATAGGGTTAAAATAAATGAATATGAAAAGAAATTAATAAAAAAACATCAGATGGTATTATTGAGATGCTGTACAGTTCACCCAATAATTTATGAAAACATTAAATATTTCTCTGAAACTTTTGCCCCTATGAATGCATAACATTTCAGATATTAAATGTAATGTGCACCCTAAATAAATAATATGAATTTATAAATATTATTTTACAGCTTTACAGTGAGTTTACACAGACATAGATTGATACTTAAAAAAAATCTACTAGTTTCCATAATCTATATTAAATATAAATAAGCTAAATGAAAAATGGAATGAGATATTTGTGTGAAATATAGATCATGAGCCCATTTCTGTTGTCACACTTTTGCTAACCATGATTTTAAATCAGCCAGGTTCTTAATGCACTGCGTATCGTTGCACCATAATGTGGGAATAACACTGTCTTTCTCTATTTAACTAGGATCAGGAGGATTTCGGTCCAGCCGTCTCAATCTCATTCCGTACGCATCTGTATGTGAGGACTCCGCGGAAAGCAAGAGTAACTGGATACCTTAACCCTCTATTTGTCTGCGCTGATTTAAGCCCTCGCTGTGACACCTGCAATAAAACAAACATTAGAGGGACTGAAACAGCCTGCAGTGGCTTTAGCAGTGATTTGATGCAAAATTTGTTCATCTAGGGTGGTAGTTTGTAAAACTATTATTCACGCAATAATCAGTTATGTTTGCTTTAGTGCACAGTGAGTGTTAAACAGATTTTCCTTCCTGAAGGAATCATTTAACAGCAGAGATTTTTTTTTTTTTTACCAATGACGCATTTCACTAAAACTTTAGCTTGAATTTCTGTAATAAAGACATGTTTTGACAATTGTTTAATTTAAATAAATGCATCTAAATACAAATTTATTTATCTGCCTTTAACATAATTTGCATTAAGTGTTGGTGTATCCTCAGTGTCAAAAAAACATTATTTATAATTCTCAGTCTTCATTGTCAAAATTAACAGTAACATTTTAAAGTTGTTTTATTAATGTATATGTTGTTGCCAAATATATATATATATATATATATATATATATATATATATATATATATATATATATATATATATATGTATATATATATATATATATATATTCTAAAACAATGAAACTGCGTTTCCTCATGGCCTATAAACAACTGTATTTATTTACATGTTTAGAAACTGAGAATTGTTTTGTGTAATATACATATTTTATTTATTTTAGACATATTTTAAGTCAGATATTTTATATGACCAATTTGGGATTACATGATCTCTGTGCTGAAAAATCCAGGGAACAAAACACACTCCAGAAATACTGGAGCTGGCATCGCTTTTTAAGCCAACAATAACAAGTTCAAAAACATATTTCCTCCAAATGTGCCCTCTCCTCATCCACACACACAAACACACACACACACACACACACACACACACACACACACACACACACACACACACACACACACACACACACACACACACACACACAGTAGCACAAATCTTTTTTCCGTGTCCACACACACAATCCATGCAGCACCAAACCCCTCTTACCCACCACTCCCCTGCCCCCAAAACCTTCAAGCTGCCCTGGGCTTGTGTAGTCATGCGTCAGTTGCCCAGCGTTCGGGATGAGGCCTTGCTAGCCATGGTAGCTGGGTCTTAGCCAGCAACTCCTCAGCTTTCCACTCTGCTCTGTGGAAAGCAGAGAAGCTGAAAGCACCATTTATCATCACTTGTGTGGGCAGCATCACCACGGCAACGCTCAGGCTGGCAAATGCCACTGCTGTGAATACTAATGAGGCTCTTGGCAGGCCTATGTTGGCGTCGATGGGGCCAGGGTTGTACTGTGTGTGTGTGTGTGTGTGTGTGTGTGTGTGTGTGTGTGTGTGTGTGTGTGTGTGTGTGTGTCTGTGTCTGTGTGTGTGTGTGTGTGTGTGTGTGTGTGTGTGTGTGTGGGTGTGTGGGTGTGTGCGTGTGCATGTGCATGTGTGTGTGTATGAGCAAACGGGTGCTGGGCTCTAGGAGGGCTACAGCGGAGGTAAACAGTTCAAAGGAAATCAATTAAGTGTTTCCACAGTGTTTGGCAGGCGCTCTAATCTTCAGCACCACATTTTAAAATAAGGGCGGAATCTGCCTTTAATACCTCCTCTGCTTTCTGTATGACAATAAACAAACAAGCAACAATAAATAGCCAAACACAGCCGAGCTTAACTAAGTCCTCCAGTTTCTACTTTGAGAAAACACAAGTGAAGTCATTATTCCAGACTTCTGTCGCTTTCTTAAGCGTTCTATAGGTCTGCTGTTACTCAAGAACACTGCAGCAGTAAATTAAATGACAACTATTTTCTCCAGGTTTGATATTTGATGGCTATAAAGTTTATTTGAGAGGAAATCTCAAATGATCCCTGCGTTGAGCTGTTGTTGAGTTAGACTTGATTTAGAATTCTTGCTATTGACACCAGCTGTAGTGGGGCCTACACATCATCACCTGTCTAAGATGCTGTCTCCCCCCACCCCCATTTCTCTGTGACTCTTATGTTAGAGCGATGCTGTGAATAAATTGGGCTTAAGCATGCCTGGTCGACTCTTTATTGATTCAGGGACTTTGATTGAGCATGGATCTAATCAATTCTTCAGTGGTAGTGAGACGCCGGAGAAAAATTAGTCTTCGGCAAACCCTTCAAACGACTTGCCAGTAATTTGCCTCTTTACTAGCACTTGTTTTCTGGGAACGAGGTGCGTTTTGGGCTTTCTCTCTCTATTAGCGGGGTTGTGCTCCTGGGATTTTCATGGGTTGCTAAGCTTATGTGGGAATACAGAATATGTGTGTGTGTTGGTTTTTTGTGTACAAATGTGTCTATGTGTAAGTGACTGGGCACACTATGCTAGCTCATCCTTACAGAGTGACATATTAGTGCTAATTGGGAAGGGCAGTTCAAACAAGTACAGAGGAGTGGTTGTCACACAAGCGTGACAGGAGTGTAGAGAGGAAGGCAGTGCCGGGTGCTTATCCCAGCTTCAGCCCTCTCTTTTCCCCCAAAGCCAGCCCTCCCTGTTTCCCCTCTATCCCAGACCCCCCTCCTGGTTGTCCCCGGCCCCCGGCCTGGCCCCCCAGAGTGCCCACAGAGTGAGCTCTTTGTCTGGACATGGCCATTAGCAGTCAGTGGACTTCAGAAATGTGAACGGGACAAGGCAGTGGACAGAGGCACAGACAGATACATGGCTGTCTGAGACACTTAGGAAGTCAACAGCTGACGGAAGGGCCACCACAAAGGAGGAGCTGCTGAAGCATGGGGAGCGTGATCTGCATATAATATGGACCTCCATCCATTCGCTCGTGCACGCGGAAACAGCTACATAAACCCAGGCAGACTCATTACCCACGTAAACAAGCTCGATATGCTCCAAACACACAAGTCTGCACAGAGATGTGAAAATGTTACATCAGAGCCTCCATTAGCTTCAGCAGAAGATGCACACACACCACAATATAATGGACAGGCATCCCATCTGACCCGGACCCTCGAGTTAATGATGAATCAATTGGTGGTGTGCACACATTAAGACCTCCTCCTGGAAAATGCCCCATACTTCTACTTAGCACAGTTTTTGCTAAAAGATGCTAATTCTAATGATTATTTAGTACCATAATGGCTTCAATTATATTCTGCAGAAACTCCTAAAAGGTATAAGCACCAATTAGTAAGTGGTCATTATCTTAAGCATTTTTTACAGGGAGAGTGAAGTAATAGGCAACCATTCAGTAACCCCTGCTCAGAAAAATGACTGCGTAGTGTCTCAGTAATTAGCAGAGCCTGTTTGCCTTTAGTCTTGAAAGTGGGTCGTATATTCTCTAACGTGCATTACTGCTTATTGCCTGCAGTCACATTTTGCTATTATACAGACAGCCTTGCTATTAATGGGTAGCATGACGACAGCTCTGTATTTTAATTATTCTCTATTTGGTGATGACAAGGGAGGCACTTTCAACAAATTCTCTAGAAATGCGTATCACTTTCATACACCTGTGTAGTTGATGCATGGCACATTTTCCCAGCTATTTCATAAATGACTGCAAAACATAAAACCAAATATTGGCATGAAAATGGCAACAAAGTGTGCAAATTTCCATAAAACATGCATTTAATGCGCAGCTGAAAGGGGGTGGTTTCATGGCAATAATAATGGAAAATTCTGGAATAAATAAAAAGCGCTGTGTTGAATTGGTATGTAATGGTGACGCTTCGGCTCTGTGCAGTCTATGTGTGTGTGTGTGTGTGTGTGTGTGTGTGCTTTCTCAAAGCGACGCCAGTGAGGATCACAAGAGCCGTATCAAAGCCCTCGGCCACCATGTGAAATGTCTTCTCGCAGCAGGAGGATGTGGGATTGTTGTCGGCATCCCAACTCTCTTTGAATGTCAGCCTCACTAACAGAGCAGTTGGCCTACATGGCACTGCTGACAACACAGCTACACTTTCAACTTTTATTCTTTAATTTTTCCCCCTCTCTTTTTGCTAAGGCACAGCGCCTCTCAATGGCAAAGAAGATGACAAACACGAACGAGCCTGAAACATCCCTCTGGAATACACATTGTATGTGAAGGTAGGCATGTGTTGAGGGGAACATGTGCATTATTTAAAGTGATATATGCCGGAGGGGTTTTTGTTGTCCACAGTGACGCACACAGGACTTGGGGAACGTGTTGCCCAATACGCTGCTGAGTATCCTCACAGCTGAACACAACAGCTTTGCACATAAATTAAGCAGACCCCAACACACTGGGCCTGCCTAATAGATGTTTAACTAAACCCCTTCGTTTCAAACAGTTTGACCTCAGTTCGCTAAAACACAATGAGAGAACTCCCCGAGGATTAGGGTCTGACCTTGCAGGGAATGGAGGGAATGGCCCACACTAGCTATAAAGGAGCCTGCCATTGTGCTGTCCAGGCATGGGGGAGGACAGTGTGAGGGAGATACATGCCAGTGGGTGGAGATAGCCTTGTTGTAACGACATCTTGATGGAGCATCTTTCCCACCCACCGGAGCAGCACTGGCTCTGTATGTATTTTAATGAGGCTTTGTGTCTGCCCACATATAGCCCCTCCACTGACAGGGAACGTGTTAGCAACATGTTCACCCTTTGTCACAGCACCCAATCACATAATCGACTGGTCAGCTAGATTTATTCTCTCAACTTTATGTGAGTGTGTGTGTGTGTCCATATGTGCGGGGATGTAAATAGTAAGAGTGACCTTTTACAGACAACGCACCGCATAGTTGGCATGGGTTGTGATGTTTCTGGGGTGAGCTATAAAGCCCACAGAGCTTTTTGTGAGTGACTTTACAGGTCCCTGTGTGTGTTTCTTTGCACAGATGTAGTAGAGCCCAAACAGAATATTTCGAGCTTTCTCAAATGCATAATTTACAAGGATAAGTGTGACGGAAGCAGGATGCAAATGCTTATCCTGAAGGGAGATTTGGCTTTCATTTTGAAAGATCAAATAATTTCTACAATTGAAATGTTGTCTTTTCATTGACAGGGTATTGAACTGTTGCATCGCTTTTGGGGTGGTGATGGGAGGGGGTGTAATTTTATTTCCTCAAGCAGGAATGTGATGCGGCTGAAGGATGCAATTGTGTGCCAGGATCCAATTCAGATTTTATATTCTTAGTTACTGACCTTGATCAGGGAGCTGCAGGGTCAGAGCTTCTCCAGTCTCTATTGTAGGCTTGAATGGAATGTTAATGAATTGGTGCACTGAATATTAAAATGCAGACCCACTTTTACCAACCAGTCAGACTGCCGTGGCATGTTGAGTGTTTTGGTAGCTGGACATTCGGAGTCTGCCTCACAGACTCTGGCACTGATTGGAGAAAGGGTGAGTGGGAATACCGAAGCCATTCCAACCATTTACAACAGGGAAATTCTTTTTCTCCCTCCCTGATTGAAGAATACAACCAGGTCTTTGCTGCCAGGAGAGGGATTGACTGAAAGAAGAAACAGAGTTAGGGGTTGAACGTAAAAGGATGATTTGTAGGCTTGGGGTGAAAGGCTTTCTCTGGCATACAGTTGGATGCTGTGTGATCCTGAGTTTCTGTCTGGAACAGCACAATTGTCCATTTGGGATGTCCACAGCGCCCCACTCCTCCTCGCTGGCCCCGGAAGTGCTTCATTTTGTTCAGAGAACAGCTGCATGGGGCTGTTTGTCTGCCCCTGCCTTTTGATAGGCCTGGCATGCTCGAGAGGGGAGCACTGATTATTTCAAACAGAACCTGGCAGGATTGTTTGTTGCGGGAGAGGAAGGACAAAGTCAACAAAGAGAACCAGGAGCCAATAGCGGCTCTGGAAACATTCAGGGACAGTTCCGAAACAAGTATCAACACGATGCCTCAAAGCCAACGTGAAATATTAAAAATGGGGACTGAATACTTGTCTCTCTAGTGCGATCTCAATCAATGGCTTTTGTAGTCAAGTATCAACCCCACTGAGCTAAATGGGTTTCATAACCTAGCAGCCGCCCAAGTACGGATCACATGTCGAGAATTATGAATATTAATTATTACATAAGGGGAGACAGTGCGGTGGTGATGATGGAGGGCCGCACAACTAAGCGAGTTGCCTTCTTCTCAACATATACTTGAAGCCTTTATGTATACAGTTTAGATTCATATTTAAATTGGAATGTCAAATAGAATATACGTGACTGATAGAAAGCGGCAAGAAAAATGGATATTTCCTTATGCATTATTTATCAAGGACATTTATCAGTATATTTACCCACAAATAGAAATCTACATGGGCAAAGAAAAGAGAGAGAATGACAAACATGTAAATACAGAAGGCATGTTAAGAATCTGGGATAACTCAAAACAAACCACCAACAAATACAACATGTACACACATGAATGAGTTCAATAAATCTTATTACCTGTTATTGCTATTTACCTGTCAAAGCAAGCACCACATTTAATGCCACCTTACTCACACGTTGAGCCGAGTTTCACCTTGCATTTGGTAGCTAAATGGAAAAAAAAGGGGTTATCATTTTTGAGTTTTACTGAATAGAGCAGATCCCAGAATTAATTTAGCCATGCCTATTTTTCTTTCACGGCCCTGCACGAGTCCCTCTATACAAGGATGAGTGAGTTGTGGCCTTGTGCTAGCCTCCATCTCCCTGAAAGAGGGAAGGGAGAAAAGGCAGCAAATAAACAAAACCACGTCTTGGAGTTGCTTTTCCTTGCCTCTCCATCCTACTCATTTTGAAGCATTTGTGCAAAGAATGTCAAAAATTCAGAGTGTCTTCTTTTTATACACCTTTCTGTCAAGTATTTCTTTTTCCCTCAGGTTCAGATAGAAACCAATGTCTGATGACACATCTGAGGTACTCTAAAACGACCTGCAGAGAAAGGGAGATCAGGAAAAGAAACAGGAAGGATATGAGTGTGCTTGTAAGTGTGTCTGCAAGTTTTTTTCCATGCCTAACCACGTGTGTGTGTGTGTGTGTGTGTGTGTGTGTGTGTGTGTGTGTGTGTGTGTGTGTGTGTGTGTGTGCGGGCGTGTGCGCACGCGTGTGTGTGTGTGTGCATGTGTGCATGCTGATACACACCATCTGAAGATGGTGCAGATGTCCATTCTGTGGCTGGTCTCACACACTGTTAAACATGCCTCAAAAAGAAGGGATTTTCCCTCTTTGTTTCAAATTTCACAGGCCGTCCAAATGGGCACAGACATGCTTCCAAAATAAATAAATAAATGGATGCATCAGCAGCCAACATCTGCAGATTATGATTAGCATTTGGAAATTGCGTCCGTGAATGAGATTTGGATGACAGTCTTCTTTTATGCTTGCGACTCCTATTTTGGGGAACTAGATGGTACTGCTTTGTCCTTAAATTGGCTACAATTTGGAGGGAGAAAGAAATCCTCCTCTCTCTTCCTCTCTGTCTGTTATGATGTGTCTTCTGAACAAGAAAGAGACACTATTAATTGTGTTGAATATGAATGACTGTATTTGGTTAAGCAGTTTCAAAGGAAATTGGCCCAAAGGAACTCCTTTTCCTCTTCTTCCCCCTACTGCCTGTCTGTTTTTTTTTCTTTCTTTATCAAGATTTTTTTCTTCCTTCTCTAATTTTACACTGAGTGAGCTGGCGACTTTAGTGCGGCTGTATTATCTTATGTATTCAGCTCCTCTCCCTCTCCCGATGAGGCGAGGCTTAATTGGGCTCCGGCTTTAAAGTCTGTAGAGCTCTCCACTTGCTCATAGAAACACATTCAGGGGCTGCTCATTCACTTCGAGTATGTGTTAGATGTACAAATATTATTTACTTTTATACTCCAAATCAAAAGGCACACACTTCCTGCCTCTCTACACATAGTCCATTCAGGAGAATTCACAGTTCAATTCCCTTCAGGGTATTTTTTTTCTTCCTCCTTCGTCAACTGCATTCCAGTAATACGCTGCTTCACAACAATAATATTATTTAAAAGACCTGTTTCATTACATTGTAGAGGTATTGTTGATAAGAAAACATTAATAACCCTTTTAAAGACCAGTAATTATCAGACTGCCTTGCGGTGGCAAAGAAACTAGAGAAGCTAGTAAATTTAAATTTTAACAAGAGAATTATGTTTTTTTAACCTCTACTCAGCTGAAAACAATTTAATATAACTGATATGAGATGGAAAGTAGTATTTTAATTCATTGTTGTAAGTCATAATTTGATATGTGTCTAATGTCTAATTTTAAGTAATGCATGTAAAGAAAGAATCTTTAAAGCCAGTAAAAGAGCATCCACTTTGTGTTATCTCCTTGTCTCCAGGTCTAAGAATTAAGCAAAATACCACACACAAAATTTAAAAATGAAAGCAGTAAAAGTGAAAAAGATTTCACCTAAAGTAAAAGGAGCATCTTTGTACGCACGCCCACCTCCATTCTTTAGAACTAAACAACCAGAGCAATTAACTGCACCATTAGAGCCTGGAGCAGGAACAAGATCCGAAGCAGGAAGGAAGAGAGAGGAAGTCAGAGAGAGAATGGAAGTTCTTCTTTTTAAAGGAGATGTTGTGCTGTTATGTGAAGTGTACAGGCGTTGCATCCTGTTGACGCCCGGAGCGTTTTAGCCGAAAGCTGATGAACTACATGTGGACATGTTCGTACATCCCTTAGACCTGGGCGTACATGCAAACTCCTCCTCATTAATTTTTGTCACTGGCTCTGGTGCCAGGCACAGAAATAAATGAGACCGCTATCAGCTGCTGCCTTGATAAGCTGCCTTATCTCATTAGGTTCCACATCAAAGTTAATCAGAGATGGGAATAGTAATTGGCCAACTAGACAATGCCACAGATCATGAGGCTTTTGTAGTGTATGTCATCTCCAAAACATCAGCAGGCTGGGGCTGGAAGATAGGGTGCATCTGTTGGAGAGAGTAAGAAAGAGTGTGCGTGGGGGGAGGGAGTAGGAGGATGGGCCTGGGAGTGAGTGTGCATGATGAAGAGCAGGGGTTGAGAGAGAGAGAGAGAGAGGGAATGAGAGGGGAAAGGAGTAATGGCAGAGGCATAACAAGCAAGCTGCTCAGAATTAATGAGCTTACTCAATAAGAAAAGAATAACCAATCAGTGTGTGTTGGGCAAATATAATTTGGGAATAATTGCTTGATTGCTTTTCTATAGTAGGCTGATTTGACCACACACAAGAACTGAGAATTAAGATGTCAAGACAAGAATTAATTTGGCAAGCGAGGGCACACAAATGTTCCTCTCGCTCCCCGCTCAGGCGGCTTGGGAGGCAGCAGAACTGTGAGTTAGAGCGCGCTAATGATGAAAACACAGTGGTAGATTGCGTATTCATTTCCCTGTCTCTATTTTACATAAAGAGAGCCATGGCTAATGTCACAGATGTTGGGATATCATAGAAAAAAAAACTGTGCGTATGCTAACACATTAAATTGGCTTTTTTGCATATTCCACTCTATAGTTGATAGATAGTTGCGGCTGATTGTTCGGTTTTGGTCCTCATTGATTTCAGTGTGTGTTTTGTTTTGGAGGGGTAACTGTCTGGGGATAGTAATTGGTGCATTTTGACGCCTCCCACCCCCAAACAGTGCTTATTTCTGAAGTCTTCTCTCCTCTCTCGATTGCCAATTCGTGAATGCTTAGAGTGTGTCTTTCATTACTCGCTACCTGCTTTGAGAAATCAGTCTCGACCTCACTTACACACACTTGTGGGAGAGGCAATGAGGAAATGTTTTTGTCCTTTAACAAAGTGCTGGTGGTCAGAGTAACACATTAGAGAATAAGACAGGAATACAGTGAGAAGAGCTGCAGAACTACACCCACCCTAGGATCCTAATGGCCAGCTGCACCCTGCTAATGACATACAAACTGACAAGTATGTGCAAACACACACATGCACAGCCCTGATGATCCATGCCCATTACAGGACACTGTATGTCTACCAATGTACACATGGTAGGAGCTTATTAATAGTAATCATGAGGCATGATGCAGGATAGAATCCAAAATTAGCAGCACATTTGGACAGGATTCAGTCAGCCCCCATTTCTATTTAGATTTAAATAAGAAATATATCCCAACCTGACCACATGCATATGAATCGCCACATATATTTGCTCCCACATGTGTCTGCTACTTAGTTCCAATTAGGCTGAAAACACTGCTGCTGTGACGGAGGCTGCTCACACCATCTCAGTTATCACTTCTCTGCAGGTTCCACGGCTAAGGCTATTCATTTTCGAATGTGTGTGTGTGTGTGTGTGTGTGTGTGTGTGTGTGTGTGTGTGTGTGTGTGTGTGTGTGTGTGTGTGTGTGTGTGTGTGTGTGTGTGTGTGTGTGTGTGTGTAAGTGTGTGTGTGTGTGTGTGTCAGTGTGTCAGGGTGTGCATGTCTGTGTGTGCATTGACATTATTTGAGCAGTGAGGTAAGTAAAGGGAATAAATAATCAGGCAGAGGTCCTGTCATGATGATGTTATTGCCGTCCTGGGTTTGCCTGCGGCATTATGAGGACAGGCACGCTGCCATATCCCTCACTGTCATATGCGCACGCACACACAAACACGCACTCACACACATATATGTGCCTGTGTCCGGGAGATCCAGGGCACATGCTCTAGGTAAATTTGTCTTGATCTGCAATGCACCTAATTGAGTCAGAGGCAACATCTCTATTCCCACATCAAGGAATTTGAAAATGTTAGATTATTTTGCTTGGGGATTAAACCAAATTTTTGTGTGTTACGCATTAACTTATTAGGCTGCTTCATCTGCATTGCAAATGTCCTGGTGCAGACAGCTGTCACTACCCTGGAAAAAAAAACCTGATCATGCAATCCTTGAATGAGTGATCCCTGCACCGATTAGTGGCAGTGAACTTCGCTGAGCCCAAGTGATAAGGCTGCAAAATTCCCAAGTTGCCAATAGCTCTGAAAATTATCAGACTGTAGGCAAAGGAGAAATTGTGCCTTCCGGCTCAGGGGCTTCAATCCAGGGTTTGCCCAGATTGACATTATTTAAAGCTATGGAAATAGGCTCTGGCTATCTGGAGGATTGCAGGAATAAGAAAATTTCGAGCAACATTTATGAATACGCTGACAGGAGGGGACACAGGCAATATATATATGGAGTATATATATAGACACACTGTGTACATTCTCAAAAAAGCAATTTTAGGGTAATTTCAGGTTTTTATGATCTAATCTAGGTAAATAAATAAACAGATATGTGTGGAGGGAAAACTCATGTGGCTGTAATATTCTTAAAGGACCTCAGCAATCTTCACTGAGAAGCTACTTTCACAGAAATCACTGCGTACTCTATGTTCGGACCTAGTGTATTGTTTTCCAGCCTGATGCAGCAGAATTGGAGGCGAGAGCCGTTCAGTCACTTCCTGTTGTTAAACCAGTATGCACTGGTTGAATGAGGTATGTGGAGATTGTATTATATTTGCTTCCATCCATCCAGATGCATGTTCTTATTGGGATGGGGGGCATTTTATAACATCACCAGAGTGATGCCTCCATAGTGGACGAATACACACACACTGCTGGCTCATCAGCCCTTTTTAGCATGCACAATCACTATTGAATTTTGAATGTGGCCATTTTGCATAGCTTAATATAAGTGTGCGCACTGATTGACAAAAGCATTTACTGTATGTGTGGCAAAAGGTTAGCATGTGTGTTGTGTGCATGAACACACATGTTCATCTGTCTTCAAATTTGAATACATGCGTGAATGGATGAGTGTGCTATCGTTGCTTCGTATCAAAATGTGTGCCGAGTGCAGGACGCTGCCCCTGAGTGCCTATTCAAATGATCACAACCATCCATCGCTGGCCGGCCTCACATGGAGGGTGACGCTGTAGTAGTCATGCACATACTCCACCCAGGATGCATTTGTGGTGTAATGAGAAGCAGAATATTAATCCTGTCCGGCTGTTTATTGTGTGTTGTTTTTTTATAATTATCTGTGTTCAATATGCAAATAAGGCATATGCATATGGGCACAGTCTCAGGGCTGTGTGAATGTGCTACTGGACACTTCAGCAAGCCTAATGGATACAACTTCATTGGTTATTGTCATTATCATGAATGTTCAAGAGCAATGTGACCTCACATTATCACAATAGATCCCCTACTATTCTCATCCACTATATAATTATGCATGGACGCTAGACACAATGTGCTATACCCACACTATCCACATTTTCACAGCTGAATTGATTTTTATTATAGCTAACGGGCTGTTCTTGTTTGAATATAACTTTTGATGACAGATCAGACTAGATATTGTAGTTTAAATTAGTTAAAAATTCAAAAATATGAGCCAGAACCTCAAAATAAAGATTTTTGCCTTTACTAACACTCTTTTTGCACAAATTTCAGACATCACTGTGAACCCAGTGGCTATAGCCCAAAGATGGGGAGTCATGGAGCACAAAGGCTAATCAATGTCAGGGTGGAAACAGAGAATCCCCTGGCCCACCCTATTTGACTTAACTGCTCCGTTTGTGCTCCTACTGATCCTGTGGTCTTTGTGTACATTGTAATGAGTGCTGACATAATCCTGCGGATTTTCCTGGAGGCCAAACCTTTGGCACCCCCATCATGCTTGGGGTTTCCCAGAATGTCCCCCGAACCCCATGAGACACTTACATTTAGGGATGGTTTGAAGCTCTCTGTGATTGAGGTAGTAACCTATTTTAATCCTATTAACAACAGCCAACAAAAGCTAAATCTGCTGCAGGACAGGCAAGGTTGGGGCTAGGAGGCTTGACAGGGGATAGAAAGTCTGGTCTGGGAGTGGAGAGACATGTTGTGGATGTGTAAAAATAAATTAAAATAAAAATCTAGTAAACTGAAAACCTTGCACTTAAGTTTCCTTCTTTTCCCAGGAATAGAGATGGCGAAGCAGGACACAAAGGAAAAGAAGAACACAAGGAAGAGACACAGAAACATTTGGAACAAAAAGCCCCATTGTGTCAAGTCAGCCTCAAAGAGGTGGACCACCAGTAGCCACTGTCAAATATACACAAGGTTAACTCATTCAGCAAACATCCATCTTGCAGCTTGAAGTTATTGGCAGGGTGGAGTGATAAATGTATAGCAAAGTGCAGCACAGGAAGTGAGTCCAGTGCCTTGTGGGTGTTGCTACCTCATGGGTCGAGGAACAAAAACCGGGGAGACTCTCAATGCACTTTTGTTTTGGGTGCATCATGGGGCAGAGGGGCCAAGTATGCTGGTGGTCCTTGCCCTAGCCCCATCAGAGAGGGAAGGGTTTTACACGTCTAGTTTGGCAGCTTAAACCTCCCCATTGTACGAAATAAGAGGGGAGTGACAAGACCCATGCAGACAGAGAGTGTTCTTTAGCCAAACAGGGCAGGATATGACTCTTTTAGGGGCAAAGGGTTGAAAGAACAATAATTCGGGTGAAGAATGAAACACTATGAGGAGGGAACACTGATACCACAATCCCTCACTAGGTGTCTTTCGTCATCCCGCATCTCCATCACGTCTACATACACTCCCCTGTTCTTGCCCTCAATCTCTGCTCAGCTCTCAAGCTCCTCTTTCTCATCACCATGTCAATTTGTCATAATGGCGCCTGATCTGACAGTAAAAGCTATATATATGATTATAATTGTCAGTGTGGGTGATGAGGTGTGATATGCCATTAGAGCAGTGCGGAGCAGTCTTTGACGTGGATCATTAGATACAGGAGCCTTTAAGAGAGAGGACCATGAACCAAAACTCCACGGGGAATAGTGAGCACCCATGTTCATAAGTCCAACATGATTATTTAGACACCGCAGCTTATAAAACCCTGCTCCTGCGCCCCGTTCCCCATGGAGTATCTGTACCGTGGTGAGGGACGAGTGCATAATCAGCGAAGTGAGCCACAGGATTGGCTGACTGGTAGAGACAGACAACCCCTGTGAGTCTCCTGTGAGATTTGCCCTTCTCTCCTCCAAAGATGAAGCCCTTAAAGTATCCTAAGATCCTTCACTCACAGGCCATGCTCGCACTACCCTGGTTTACATTTATGTATGGGTCTGACCTTTCCTATAATGAGTTCACATCATAACCATTGACCTAAAACAGTTTTGCAAATGCTCTCCGTGGCTTAGGCGCCGTCGGGAACCCCCCCCCCCCAAACAAACAAGAAAGGTAGAAGAGAAACAGACACAGTACCAGGGAGTGTGACTTACACTGTATTTGTATAAAATACAATTTCATGCGTGCTTGCCAGGGGCTACTTAGAGCTCATATCTGCTCTGTGATGGCAAAAAGGATGTGTGATAAAGATCCTGACACTATTCTGTGAGGTTTACATGCAGAAAGGGAACTAAATAAAATGGCAAAAAAATAGTTCTCTTTATATATACTGTATGTGTGTGTGTGTGTGTGTGTGTGTGTGTGTGTGTGTGTGTATATACACGTACAGTATGTATATATAATGTATATATATATACAGTATATGTATATACATATACTGTATATATAAATGTAAATGGATGGATGGAAGCAAATATAATACAATCTGTGTGTATGTGTGTGTGTGTGTGTGTGTGTGTGTGTGTGTGTGTGTGTGTGTGTGTGTGTGTGTGTGTGTGTGTGTGTGTGTGTGTGTGTGTATGTCTGTGTCTGTATGTGTGTGTCTGTGTGTGTGTGAGACAGAAACAGTGAGAGGGGGGGTAGGGTTAGGGGGCAGGGGGGAGACAGAATAAATAGCTTCTGGGTTCCACAATAGCAGAGACCACAGTTAACACTGAACCATGGGCAGTTAGCTTGGAGGAATTGCTTGGTTATATTAGATATGACCTCCTGGCTACAGGTATATGATAAGCACTTATCTGTTTGCACTGATGGAGAACATGCATTCAGAGGCTTCTTTCCTCCCAGCTGGAGTAGTTCTTCCATCTACTGTATACATCCTCCAATGGGTGCACACATACACAAATACACACAGACTCAAAAATACAAGCACAAATGTTTACATTCCAGAAATAATATCTCCACACAATGGAAAGAAAAGCAGCAAAATAAGTAGCTGCCCACCCTGCTCCTCACCCCGGCTCATCCTTCTCATAATTAGCTCTCTTGTGCCGTTGTGCACAGCACACAGCAACCACAAACCAAGTGCTTCATGGGAGGAGGTATTTATCAACATTTCCATTTACTGTGTACAAAAAGGACATAAGCGGCGCATTCTCGTCAGTTCATGGACAAACTCTTGTAATTCAGTGAGGAAGCGAGCAGGTTTTCACTATGCACCGCTAGACAAGCGTATCACAAATAGAGCCAGGCAGGCAGATAGGGGCTCATAACAAGAGATCATCAGTAATTTTCAAAAGTACTGAGTTCCGGCACGAACGGCGTTCAGCGGGTCAGAAAGTGTACTTGACAGGAAATATGCATACTGAGTGGATCCTACTCCCCTGCTTTTCATTTGCATTGTGTATTGATTTTTTTGGTACCATTTAATACAATATTATGTGTGGGTCTACGGTGGCTTTTAGGTGTCTTTGGAGTGGACCCGTTCCACTGGAGGCTTAATGATAATTGTAGCTAGTAGAGGCAAGCTCAGGCAGATTTTATTGCAGGGCCATCATGGCGCTCTCGCCCACCTCTACTTCCATTCCCATACCCCCTCCTTATGTTACGCACGCAAGCATGCACACATGCTCACACACGCACGCATGTACACACACACAAACACACACACACATGCACACACACAAGCTCACACACATGCACACACACACACACACACACACACACACACACACACACACACACACACACACACACACACACACACACACACACACACACACACACACACACACACACACACACACACACACACACACACACACACACAAATGCAGACACCAACCAGTAGAGAAAGGAAGACTATCAAGAGAGGAAAAAAAATAATGGTAATGATTTTTCAAGCAATCACCAGCCCCCTTTTGCATATTTATCATGAATAATGACAATTTTACTGTTTGAGGAAGGTGCTCAGAACCTTTGGGCTACCTTTATTCTTGAACCAGTAATCTTTACTGGTATGCTTACTAGGTCAGTACTATATATATATACACAAAATATGACCAGGAGCTGTCAGCTGCTGCAATGCAAATGACCTTCCTACTCCTCCCAGGAGGCTCTCCGTAATGTCATTATTGTAATACAATTGGCCACAATGTGTCTTCCTTTGAGAGAAAATAGTCAAATATGTAACTCCCTAATAACATGATACTTATCACCGGGCTGGCTTATAAAACTGTTAAACCATGACACCAAAACACACAAATCATATTAAGGTCCCAGTCACGCTCCCTCACACATACACCCACAGTGAGGTGAGAGATTATTAAGCTGTCACAGACAGCGGGTGTGATAAGAGACTATTTGGTCTACAAATTAGGCATAATTAAGGTGACATGTTGCCAAACAGAGCCGCAGATATCTTCATCTGGCCCAAATATGACAGCACCCAAATCCTGTGCCTGGAGTTGCAGGGATAAATTGTACCAGGGATGAACTCAGGTGTTGAGGAGCAGATAGCGATGCCGTATGCTTCAGCTGCTCAATGTCTTGCTAGCTTAAAGGAAGCCCGCCGTAGATGAATACCCAGGGAGGAGGCTGTTGGTGTTGATGACAGTCATCTTTTTTTTAAGGGCTTAATGCTCATCCCTTGTTTATATCTACAGCCACCAACAGACATGCACAAACATTAATGAGATTAAGAGGAAGCGCTGTGCAATATTTATTAGGCTAGACAAACACTTCTGGGCTTTAGTGTGCTGAGAACGGGGCTCTCTCCAGGCGCCAGCGTTGGCACAGGCTGCCCAGTCAGGAGACGCAGATGTGTTGAATTGCTGCGAGGATCTGCCTGCAGTCCACCCTCAAGATTGCTGCTCCACCTCCACACAACTTCACACTTGATATGCATGTGTGCGTGTGTGGGTGTGTGTTAGGGAGGAGGGTGTGTGTACCTACACTACCCAATGAACCCCCCCCCCCTTCCCCTGATTCCCACTGCTCTTCATTTCCACAACTTATTGCCTCTCTAATTTTTATTTTTGCCGTGGCTGCTCTTATAACTTAAAAATGCAAATTTGTGGATAGTTGTGATCGTTGATGAGGACCTCTTTGTATTACACATTAACCTCCATTAGATGGGATTACAGGGACAGAGGCACACTGGCATTTGGTCAGCGTCATAGTGACAGCACTTGCTGCTGGAATGCCCAGCCGTTACAGACAGTTTTATCACTGGGCTTTCTCTCCGTTGAGTGTGAACTAATAAGCCTAGAAATTACAATTGCCTCCCTGCTAAACCCCTGATAGGCAGAAGAAATGATATCGGTGCCCTGCTAATCTTCTTGGTTTGCTGCTGGCATCAGCCTATTGAGGCAACAGTCATACTCACGTCTGATGAGATGAATTTAATCTCTCTGTCAATAATGACAATAGAGGCCATTTTAATGTTATGGATGATATTTGTCAAGCTTCTGTCTTAGTCTTATTTTCAATGCTTCTCTTCCTCTAACAAACTCTATTTTAGACATCCTGTCAGGCCATCAGAGTATTGGACATTAGCTAAAGCAGACACAGATACTCTGCTTTTTATTAGAAACCAAATAAATTGTAATAGCTGTGCAGATTTTTGAATTTAAATGGATGCTGCATTAAATGTTCCTCAGAGTAATAGGATGTTAAAGGTGCTGCCAGAGTTGCGCAGATGCAACCAGCCTCCTGCCAAGAAAATATTTTAATGTCTCTGCTGCTAGCTATTACCCAATGCTAATGGGTCATTCAGTGCTCCACAACATCCTTCAACTCGTTATAATCCCAAATACATTTGACAATGCTCAGCATTCTCGCAAACATTAACACATTTCATTACGTGGGATGTATATCATCAAAAAGACATGCGAGTTTCCCCCAGCTGTCAGCACTTTTCCCTGGGGACAAGAAAAAAAGAGAAATTTATGTTGAATACAATGCTTTGATCACAGAAAGCAGCAAGGACACCTTTCAAAGAATAATACAAACTATGTCATGACATTACCTAAAATCAAATAACCATTGTTATAATGCATCAAGGTCACATGACAGCCATAGCAGTGACCTGTTTTGTGCAGAAAGAAATATGGGGGGGGGGGGGTTCATGAGTGGAGATATTTTTGACTCCATTTAGAGATGCGCAGTAACACACTATTTTGCATGTTAACTATTCCCTTTGCAGTGTCTCCATAAATTGCAAAAAAAAGCACCATAATTATTTTTAATTCTAAGCTCAAAAGTGAACATTTTTTGCATTGCCTGAAAAGAGAAAAAAAACCTAAATCATGCAAACGATGTATTTATTTACAGTGGTTAATATTATCATTCAAACCGACTGGAATTCCTTTGGGTATGTTCCATTATTTCATATCTTCAAATTACAAGATTAAATAGAATTAAAAATCTGCAGTGAACCACAGAAAAATATTATAGGAGACTTTTGCACATTCCTCGCTACAGCACGATGAAATGCATATTTGTATTTTGCGGTTCAAGGATCCTTTAAATGATACACCTGATTCAGGGGGAAATGAAAAATGAAGATATTTCAATATTTTATGTTGAAATAAATGTTATATTTTCTACCTGAAAGGCATTTTTTATTTAACCTTTTGGAGTTTATTTCCCTTAGTACAGACAGAGAATCAGTGTCGAACAATAAAAAAATCACAAATATCAGAAATGAAGTTCCTGGTGGACACTAGACATGATGTGATTTTATTATGACAATATTCTTGTGTCAAACAATATTTTAAATATTTGAAAAATAACAATAGCAGTAATAAAAAAAGTCTGACAATTCATGGTACATTAGGAGATAAAGTAATACTGTACCTCTACAGACAAAGATGCACATCTGCACAGAGCACTTCTGAGCCTGAATGTGTTTTACTGTGTTCAACTATCACAGCACATGCACGCACTCACACACACACTCACAAACACACACACACACACACACACACACACACACACACACACACACACACACACACACACACACACACACACACACACACACACACACCAGGGCGGGAGATCGATTGTCGTCATAGAAACTCTGTCATTAGATAAATGACTGCTTCCCGAGCTGTCAGATTAACTTTGACAGAACAATCAACACTATGTTATTTATGCTTGGCTGACAAAGAATCGTTTTGGCTTGGCGAGAACTGAACAATCCCACTGTGTCCCTAGTTGTCCTATTCAGGAAAGTATGCCATTACAAGGGTTGAGTTATGGAACATTGGACTTCCTTTACTGTCTGTTTATAGGCCAACATTTGAATCGTTCTCCTATGTCATGGAAATGAGGCTTTAGTTATTCATTGGCAACTTGTTGAAATGGACTTCCTGTTAAGATGGAAGCCCTAAAGTCACACACTAAGAAGTTTTAAATTAGGCAAATAAAAAAAATTGCTAGATGCCATCATGTGCACAAAATACCCCCCAGATATCTTTCTGTTCATTCCGTATGATTTATTTCAGCAGGAGAAACGCAACAGATGTACAATAAAATACAGTAGATATACAGACAATGTTTGAAGAACAGTGGGAGGACAGTAATTATTATAATTTGGTGCGTTGGCACAACTACATCATGCCAAGCAGATAGTAAGTACTCAACAATTGTTACAGTGCACTGGATAAAGTTTTCAGTGAATATCTTTTATGTGGTAAAACAACATGAAAGATGCTTTAATGAGTTTACACCATTAGCCACGGTCAAATTCCAGCAATTGTGAACCACTGCTAATATGGCCTACCTAAATCCTGATGCGTGGGAACAGAATAACACCACACCGTCTGCTTTGTTTCCATCCTCAGTGTTTTTCCAAACTGATTGCCTCTCTGCTTTATGCTCTAATTTGAAATGCGTTTGGCTTTCCAGGAGGAGGGCACTGTTGTTTCCTGCGCTGAGTTGTTAATGAGCATTGTTAAGAACATCATTATTTTTTAAGTATCATTTGGGTGTTCACAGTGGGTGATCTCGACAATAATCTGTTTTCTTCTTTCATATCCAGAGTGACAGCAGTGGGTGCCTCTTTAATACCCAGAAAATCATTAGCGCTGAGAATCTTCAGTGTGTGTGAGAGAGAGAGAGAATGAGGGAGAAAGGCAGAGAAATTGTTATGAAGACATATTAACTACGGGTAATTTGGTTGTTCTTCAGCTTGAATTTCCCTTCGCTCTGCTAGTTGGTTTTATTTGCATTGATGTCTTCTCAGAAGTAGTTTGCTTCTTGAACAAAGGGGCTGGCGTATGTTAAGTGCTTTTGAAATCACGAGCATTCCAGCCAACAGGGTTGGGCCTGATGAAAGGGTGTGAAATACAATGTGGAAATCGATTTTGCAATCTTCTCATTTGGCCTCAGTGAAGCAGACTTTTATGTCGGAGCGGCAGACACCGGGGTGCTGTGTTCATGCACATTTAACACACTTCATGCAACCGCGGGCTGAGAACAAGCGGCCTGGCTTAAAGCCTGATAAATTCATGCAAATTACAGCTATGCTATGGACAGAATACATTAAATCTCTTTAGTGTTGATGTGATGTTTTGTGGCAAAAACGGGTGCTGCTGCACTGTCAGTGTGAAGGGAAGGCCACCGCAGCATAAGAATAAGCCACTTGTAAGATACAAAGGTCAAATACTTGATTTTCATTTCCTCAACAACAGACACAATCGTATTACAGTTACACTAATGTGAATGCTTTCATTCAAATAGAATGATGGGTGGAAAAAAGGGCAAGTCCCAGGAAGTCAGGGGTCTTTAGATAGTGTGTGCATGTCATTATGCTCATCGCAATCTGTCAATGCCGCACCAAATGAGCATCATCAGCTTTGTACAATTTCCAGAAAAACTGCTTTTTGTTTTTACAAATAGCTGCGTTGTTGCCATGACTCAAGTCATCCATCCACTGGAACAACCATCCATCCCCAGTGTACATGTCTATTGAATGTAAATGACAGCTCAATGTCTATACTGTCACAAAAGGGCCACAGAAAACAGGGGGCTAGAGGAACAACAGTGTGAGAGCTCCTCTGTGAAGCGCTGGCAGTACCATCTGTGATTGGTAAACAGGAAACTCACACAATGAAATTATAAGGCTCTCTCCCTCCTCTCTTTTGTGATTAATGGAAGTGATATCCGTCAAGCCGTTTGGCCATATTTAACACTGCCGCAGCAGTTTGTAGCTGTTGTATCTTTTCCAGTGCAGAAAGATCACAAGACAGAAAGCCACCAGAGACAGAACGAGCAGCTCAATCAAATTCTTTAAGCACCTTAACTGAGAGCTTGATCAATACAAACATATTAGTACACCAAATGAGGAGGCTGTTGGACACAGCATCAACCAAAACAAGTTGAATATTAACGTCACATTGCTTTGCTTTGCCCTGTGAGACGAGAGTTCTTATTGGCTGGGTGGGATCAGTGAGACTCCAGGTCAGGCATTGATCTAGGGGGAGTCAGTTAAAGGAGCACCTTCTTAATAGGGCTGTGATGTGAAGCCATAACAGCATTATCTTGGCTTTTGCTCGAGGTGGCCAGATCGCTTTTGTGACATGAGCCAAGCAAATAAATTGCCAAATGAGGGCAAACAAAAGCGCCAGCAATATCCCAGGGCACCTATTATGCAAGGGGCAGGGAAAATTATGCCCTCAACAAATTGCTAATGATGAGCCAGTGATGTCTTGTTCAGCGACATTGTTTTCCCTCAGATCCCTTTGTGTCTGTGTCGTGTTCTCCGTTTAACGAGATACACAAAAAAGCCACCGAGCGGCTCTGCGATATTTTTTCTTTTTTATGTGTATTCTCTTTTTCCTCTGCTCCCTTTCCCTTCTACCTCCTCCTTCCCTCTGTCTCTCCTTTGCAGCTAACTTGTGTCTCTCTCTGTTTTTCCTTCCCCTCACATCCACTGCCACTAAGAGGGCCTGATTTGTTGCATGAGAACATGCTAGAGTGGGCCTGCTCAGCAGGGAAGGGCCTTTTGATGCAGACCCCCTGGGATCCATCCACTGAACTAGCAGTACGTATCACAGATGTGACAGCTTTCATCTAACAGTTAACTTTCCTAATTAAAGTCCCAAGTCTTACTACACACCAGCCAGATATTTGTGAGAAAGCCAGTTCTGGGGGCAGATCTCATCAAAGATCCATGATTGGGAGGGTGGGTGTTATTTTATTTATTTTTTTTGGAAGGAAAATGGAAAATTGCTTGTGCCCTATGTGGGCTGTGGGCTCACCCAGGTGTGGGGGACCGTGAATGCCAAATGGAAAGGCCTCATCTCATTTAAAGAGCCACTGCCCCTGAATGCGGATGTGAAATTATGAATCGGGAAGAAAAAAATGGTTAAAAAAATTCATAATTAGTGAGGCAAGTCCAAGCACAAGCAATGGAAATTAGTCCTGGTGCAATGAATTAGCCTGTGCATATATTACATGTGATGAAAACCCTTGGGGCCACGTATTAGCAGTTTTGGCTGTGCACTTCTGCTTATTTAAATAAAGCAGTCGCCCTTTCGTTACGGGACAAATGACAGATATTTCTCTTCAAAACCTTGATTTTTTTTTTAAACTCGACCCAACAATGTCAACTGAGAAT
Organism: Antennarius striatus; assembly: GCF_040054535.1. Classification (NCBI taxonomy): domain Eukaryota; kingdom Metazoa; phylum Chordata; class Actinopteri; order Lophiiformes; family Antennariidae; genus Antennarius; species Antennarius striatus. Next base: position 7,451,379 of record NC_090792.1, read on the forward strand.
GTTTCTTTCTTTCCCATGGCACCAATAGGATGTTGCACCCTATAGCCTCAATTCTCTGCACAGTCTACCATCCTTCATGCATTCATAATCACTGGATATTTTGTGTTCTATTTTACATTGATTAGAGTTACCCATGTCTCCCTAGCTATTTTCCCTGGCTCTGATAAACAAATGTGAAATTAGAACCCATGAGCTGGGAAGAAAATTTGCATCAAAATAATACAGTGTGCAGCTAACAAACCAAAATCAGACAGTGACAACAAAAGCTGGCAAATTGCAAATTAACAGTCATGATGTAAGTGGTATTTGTCATTAAGCCTCAGCAGCCATTGTGACAGTGGGGGGTTGGTATTGGCGGAATATGTGAGCGTGATTGTGTGCTGGTGGTGGTGGCGAGGTGTTAGCCGCTGGTTGTGATGAGTCTTATCCAGAACGATTATTCATAGTTGTACTTCTGCTTGAATTAAACCAGTGAAGAGTGCTGGATCCAGTTAAAGCCAAATACTTGAATGGCTAGTGAACTCTCACCTTCGCGCGTATTCATTTAGCTCACAAATGAAAGCCAAGTACAGTTAGTGGAAAGCCATAATGGCTCTTTCTTCTTGTAGAGTGTGGCCATTACATACTAATTTCTTCTGGAGGCTCTTCAGGAATTCAAACACTTGGCTGGAGCCGCTGGAGTCTTGTGCTGAGATGAACAGACCCAACAATGCCAGCACACAAGGTGTTTGTGCCGGTCACACTCAAGTTCACTGACCGCAGTTGTGCTAAATTGGAAGGGCGACAGCTTGTTGTTGTTTTTGGATAAGTGGCTGTCTATTTTGTGCAGTGGAATGTTTTTTAATGATTCCCTTTTTTGATTTTCAATATGTGTTCATGCCAAGTTTGTCAAGCCTTATTCTCGGTTATTAAAAAGCAATATTGAAGAAATGTCAAAATAATAAACACATTGTGCCAGCTTTGAAGAAATGCTTGATATTTCCATTCACTTAAAAAAAAAAAGTTGTTGAAATCGGAACATCCTCTTTAACAGCAGCATTAGAAAGCAATAGTAATAGGGTATCATTCGCTACTTTCCACCCTGAATTTCTCCTAACATTCACTCCGGTTCATGTCAAAATGCTCTGCACATTGACCGGAGCCTTTTTTCGTATTTATGAAGCAAGTCATCATCGATGATTTGCAGTGGTTGTAGTCATCCATTATCAACCAGCCCACATTGTTGAGTGGTATTTTTGCACCAGATTACCCGCTGCACATCAGTAACACCCAGGAGGCAATGATTTAATTATGCAATTAGGATGGTGGATGATTAAATGGCTAAATTAATAGAGGAAGATTGGGAATTGGCTAGAGTTGACAATATTTAACTAGCTCACTATTTTTTTGAGGATCTTTTAATAATTAGTCTTTAGCTCTTTTGTTCAGTGTAATGCATTGGTGTGATGAGAGTGATGATGGCAAGGCAGCTATTGAAAGATTTACCCAATGCCCAACAATGGTTGTATTCATTTGGCTGTTATGAATTTCAAGTGATGCATTTTTAAATATGGCTTTTCTGTAATAATGGCTAATATTTCTGGCTTTGACTTGTTAACCAGCTGATGACTTCACCCTGTGAATCAATAAATATAATTATTCATCATCTCCACTAACATGAGCAGCTTTGTCTCGCATGTAGGATCCACTGTTTCTTGGGAAAGAGCAAGATTTCACACTTCATGCCTGCTTTGGAGTCATTAGATTTCAGTGTTCCCAGCATTCCTCCTGTGGTTTGAGACTGGATATTCAGACAGGATTTTTCTCAGGTCGGGGCTTTTGTTGTATTTACTGGATTAGTTCAGCTCTGAGCTCTCACACGGCACAGAGTACACTTGTCCATTTGATTGACGGCCCGCGGGGACAGAGTGTGCAAGTTATTTACTGCTCGTTTGTTTGCTCCACCACCAAGATACACGGAAGATATCGCATTGTGAGATAAAGTCAATGGCGAGTTACACAGGCTTTTGTCAATCACAAATAGTCGCAGCAAAGGCACAATCATTGGTGCATATCGTCTCCTGAGTCGAACAGTGCTTGCTGTGAGTGCATATTGTTTGCAGCACTTGACAATACAACATGAACCCTCACATTCTAGTGTCAAGTTCACTAGCTCTCAAAAGTGTGACATTGTCTTCTGTGCATAGAAAGACGACCCTGTAATGTACGATGTTACTAAACATAATTACCACCGGTGTTGAGCAATTTATTTTATTTTGTCTCTGACACTGTGAACTTCACTATTGCTTTTTTCTTACTCTCTTGTTTTTTAACAGCTGTCTGAAGTGTTTCTTTAACAGTTCACGTTCACACAATCTGAAAAGGAATATTGCGGTCAAAGCCAGTAGAGGTGTTTAGAGTAGTGTAACGCCTGTTACATTTTAAAAGCTGTGTACAGTTTGAACTTTCAGCTCTTCTGGGTAAATCCTTTTCATGGATCAATTTAACTAATAAACCATTCCATCAATTTACGGCGATATCTGCTATTGTGTCTCGTCAATCAAACTGTCACCGCAGTTAAACATTTGTCAAATATTTCAATGTCTTGCTCAGAGCACGAATGCAATACAGTAGATATAATTACACTATTTTAATCATGCAGGTGCCATATTCAAATGGACAAATGACTAAATGTGCAATTTTCCATTTGTTCACACAGAGTTGCTCTAATAGAGGCTTTAAAGCTGGATATAATTATTTGCTTTTCATTTTGTATGGATACATTATCTGCCTATTTTTAGCCTTCTCCCGGCTGAATGGCAGCCAGGTACGTATGTAGTTCTACCAATCCTTGTTTAATAAAAGACATTGCACTTTATAAATACAGTATATACACGTACTTTTAATGATCATCAGTGGGGCCATATTGTGCATGCTGCTGTAATTCTAGAAGTCACTGTCTATTAATATAAGCTATGGTTATTAAGTGTTTGTTCCATGAAGATTTAATTCAAGATTTTTTATTCAATTGTCTTATACAATTAAATATTTTCAAATATATTTTAAATATTTTCATGTATTTTTTAACATTTCTAACATTTCCTATCATTTCTAAATGTGTATTATTTATATTTCGCAATTCTTTAATTTAAATGACTGTTTGGAAATCTAGTTGAAAGTGATTGAAGGATTTACCACAAAGGTGCATTGATGTGCAATCTTGTCAGTCCTGTGCTTGTGTGAAATCTATTCCTATTTCTTGCTCCCCCTCGGGTTCATCTAGTCTGAATACTCCATAATACTCTATAATACTTCATATTACACAATTATCCTGGACTCCTCCAATGACAATACATTAGAATTCTGAATTTTTCTAAAAAAAATTATATATATATATATATATATATATATATATATATATATATATATATATATATATATATATATATATATATATATATATATATATATATATATATATATATATATATATATATATATATATATTCCAGACTGACAAACAGCTGCTGGCTCACAAAGTGGACATAGTGGTGATGGACAAAGAGCAGAAGAGAGCAGTGGTGATAGATGTGGCGATTCCAGGTGACGCCAACATCAGGAAGAAGGAACACGAAAAGATTGAGAAATATCAAGGGTTGAAAGAACAGCTGGAACAGATGTGGAAGGTCAAGGTTAATGTGGTCCCCATGGTAGTAGGAGCACTTGGGGCAGTGACCCCCAAACTGGAAGAGTGGCTCCAGCAGATTCCTGGAACAACATCTGAAGCCTCAGTCCAGAAGAGCGCAGTCCTAGGAACAGCTAAGGTACTGCGCAGAACCCTCAGACTCCCAGACCTCTGGTAGAGGACCCGAGCTTGAGGATGACACACAGTTACCACCACCCACAGGGGTGAGAGGGACATTTTTATATATATACAGTGTGTGTGTGTGTGTGTATATATATATATATATATATATATATATATATATATATATATATATATATATATATATATATATATACACACACACATACACACACGCACCTCTGAGTATACTTGCTCATGCCTGTTTAACAGCTTTGTTAGCACACCTTGCCATAACAGAGCACATATGTTGCTGTGTACTGGTGCCCATCAGTTTATGCACCACCAGATAATAAATAAATACATACACACACACAGTGTGTGTGTGTATATATATATATATATATATATATATATATATATATATATATATATATATATATATGTGCTATGTTAGGAGAGGGAATAACTAAACAAGGACTTCCCAGTTAACATAATTTTAGAGTGTCATAACTGTTCCAACAATTTTCATGTTTTTGAGCAGAGAGTCCAAACATCAGGAACGACACAGAAAACGGCAACGATTTCTGAGTGAAACAAGCTGGCTAACACGAACAGTCTGTCCAGCTATGGTTTCCAATTGGAATGGGACAATCAAAGCAGTATCCAAAATGCTCATACAAGTAACTACATACAGTTCTGTTCAAATATTCTTGTAATAATAATAATAATAATAATAATAATAATAATAATAATAAGAAGAAGAAGAAGAAGAAGAAGAAGAAGAAGAAGAAGATTTTTTTTTTTTGATTTTTGCAAAAACACTTTAATCTCATTCAAACATTTTGCAGTTTTACATCAGATGAAAGCATTTAAGTGCCTCAGAACATCTTTTCCAAACAAACTTCAATCACATTTAGAACATTTAGAACATTTAGAACATTTAGAACATTTTACAAATTTTCATTAGATGAAATTTCAAAAACACTAAACACTCAAAAACATTAAACACCAAGAAACAAAGGGAAATACAATATAAGAATTAGTGCATTATAACAGGAAGTTTGCAAAAGTGAGGTGGTCATCAACTAAAGTGCATAGGACATTTTTGTAACACCAGATGTTCCTAAAGTTATTCAGGTCTTTTGTCAATTTATAGAAACCAAATTCTAGTTTTAAGCGACATCTGATGTTACAGCAGAAAACAGTAGCTGCTTCTTGAGCGGTATCGTTTTCAATTTTCCTCTTCCTGGTTACATGAATTGCAAGTTTTGCCTCCCCAGAAATAAAATTTAAAAGCTGCCACTTTCTCTGATTCGATCTATTGTACCCAGCACCGTAGATGAATTTCCTGATACTAAAGTTTTCATTGAACAAGTTAAAAACATTCGTTAGAAGAGTGAAGAGCACTGCAAGTCTCCCACACTCACTGAAAGTATGGAAGACTGTCTCCTGAAGAGGACAGAAGGGACATTGGCTGGATACCGCAGGGGCAAAAACAGAGACAAAAGCATTGGAACCGACGGCACCATGCAAAATCCTCCACTGGAGGTCGGCTGTTTTTTTCTTGAGGGGAGGTTTGTACAGAAGTCTCCACTGCGGGTCAGGTCCATTTCCCGTCATCTTGTTGGCCCAGGTAGTAGGTGCTCTGTTACACAGGTTTTTCTTGTTGATCACTTTTACACAAGAAGAAGAAGAAGAAGAAGAAGAAGAAGAAGAATAAGAATGCGTGGGTTCTCTCCGGGTTCTCCGGCTTTCTGCCATCTCCAAAAGCATGCGCTTCAGGTTGATTCGCCGATCCCAAATTGCCTGAAACAGTGAGTGTATGGGTGCATGGTTGTCTGTCTTTCTGTGTGGCTCCGCGGCGCACCGGCGTTGTGCCTGGAGTGTCCCCTGCCTCACACCCTATGCCAGCTAGGATAGGCTCCAGCTCCCCGTGACCCACTACGGCGGATACAGCGGAAGAAAATGGATGGATGGATGGATAGATGGATGATAATAATAATAATAATAATAATAATAATAATAATAATAATAATAATAATAATAATAATAATAATAATAATAATAATAATAATAATAATAATAATAAATCATTTTTACTGATGGTTAAAAAAGGAGTTACATTAATATTAAAATTCTATCATTTACATTAAAATTCTATCATCTAACTACAAACATTATGAACAAAGGATACACTTATAGCCACTTCCCCGTGTTGCTGCCCCTGTCAACAGCTTGTCTGTCAGTCTGCCATGTTGTGATTGAGACATCAGCCTAATCCATGTTTACACTGTCCTGCAAGTGTCACGCCTAGCCGTTAACCAC